>NC_091347.1:10564946-10727446 GCF_038502225.1 Cherax quadricarinatus | reverse complement strand
CCATCAACCTTTTATCCACCAATACATAATCTAATAAACTACTTTCATTACGTGCTACATCATACCTTGTATATTTATTTATCCTCTTTTTCATAAAATATGTATTACTTATTACCAAATTTCTTTCTACACATAGCTCAATTAAAGGCTCCCCATTTACATTTACCCCTGGCACCCCAAATTTACCTACTACTCCCTCCATAACATTTTTACCCACTTTAGCATTAAAATCCCCAACCACCATTACTCTCACACTTGATTCAAAACTCCCCACGCATTCACTCAACATTTCCCAAAATCTCTCTCTCTCCTCTACACTTCTCTCTTCTCCAGGTGCATACACGCTTATTATAACCCACTTTTCACATCCAATCTTTATTTTACTCCACATAATCCTTGAATTAATACATTTATAGTCCCTCTTTTCCTGCCATAGCTTATCCTTCAACATTATTGCTACTCCTTCTTTAGCTCTAACTCTATTTGAAACCCCTGACCTAATCCCATTTATTCCTCTCCACTGAAACTCTCCCACCCCCTTCAGCTTTGTTTCACTTAAAGCCAGGACATCCAGCTTCTTCTCATTCATAACATCCACAATCATCTCTTTCTTATCATCTGCACAACATCCACGCACATTCAGACTTCCCACTTTGACAATTTTCTTCTTCTTATTCTTTTTAGTAATCTTTACAGGAAAAGGGGTTACTAGCCCATTGTTCCCGGCATTTTAGTTGACTTTTACAACACGCATGGCTTACGGAGGAAAGATTCTTATTCCACTTCCCCATGGATATAAAAGGAAAATTAATAAGACCAAGAACTATTAAGATAAAATCAAAGAAAACTCAGATGAGTGTGTATAAATAAATGTGTACATGTATGTGTAGTGTGACCTAAGTGTAAGTAGAAGTAGCAAGACATGCCTGTAATCTTGCATATTTATGAGACAGACAAAAGACATCAGCAATCCTACCATCATGTAAAACAATCACAGGCTTCGTTTTACACTCACTTGGCAGGACGGTAGTACCTCCCTGGGTGGTTGCTGTCTACCAACCTACTAATATCTATATATATATATATATATATATGTATATATATATATATATATATATATATATATATATATATATATATGTATATATATATATATATATATATATATATATGTATATATATATATATATATATATATATATATATATATATATATATATATATATATATATATTACGTATAATGTTCAGTGTAAATGGATAAGCACGTATCCCTCTCCTAATAAAGAGCATATGTATATATTAAATCATAATTATGCTTATACACGTGAAAAGTATCTTGTAAATTAAAATAATTAATAAAATGTGATACATATGTGGTAGTGTTGTGTGTGTGTGTGTATAGTTTATATTGGTATTTATAGTGAGTGTTGGTAGTGTGTTGTGAACCGTGTGTGGTGGCGCTGCTCTCTCACACTCTGCTGCATTATCAAGGTAATATTCTTTCTTATACACACTTAACACTTATTCACTACCATGTCAAGACAGTGAGGTGTAGGAGGCTGCCAGGGTGTAATGGAGGTAGAGTGTAGCAGTAGAGGTTGATGGTGGTGGCTCGGCTATTTTGGTGCTCCAGGAATTTGAGGTAAACCTGGTATCTGCTGCTGTGTATATCTGGTGTCTGCTGTGTATACCTGGTGTCTGCTTGTGTATCTGGTGTCTGCTGTGTATACCTGGTGTCTGCTACTGTGTATACCTGGTGTCTGCTGCTGTGTATACCTGGTGTCTGCTGCTGTGTATACCTGGTGTCTGCTGCTGTGTATACCTGGTGTCTGCTGCTGTGTATACCTGGTGTCTGCTGCTGTGTATACCTGGTGTCTGCTGCTGTGTATATCTGGTGTCTGCTGTGTATACCTGGTGTCTGCTGCTGTGTATATCTGGTGTCTGCTGCTGTGTATATCTGGTGTCTGCTGTGTATACCTGGTGTCTGCTTGTGTATCTGGTGTCTGCTACTGTGTATACCTGGTGTCTGCTGCTGTTTATACCTGGTGTCTGCTGCTGTGTATACCTGGTGTCTGTTGCTGTGTATACCCGGTGTCTGCTGCTGCTGTGTATACCTGGTGTCTGCTGTGTATACCTGGTGTCTGCTGCTGTGTATATCTGGTGTCTGCTGCTGTGTATATCTGGTGTCTGCTGTGTATACCTGGTGTCTGCTGCTGTGTATATCTGGTGTCTGCTGTGTATCCCTGGTGTCTGCTTATGTATCGGGTGTCTGCTGTGTATACCTGGTGTCTGCTGCTGTGTATACCTGGTGTCTGCTGCTGTGTATACCTGGTGTCTGCTTGTGTATCTGGTGTCTGCTGTGTATATCTGGTGTCTGCTGCTGTGTATACCTGGTGTCTGCTGCTGTGTATATCTGGTGTCTAGTGTGTGTATCTGGTGTCTGCTGCTGTGTGTACCTGGTGTCTGCTTGTGTATCTGGTGTGTGCTGTGTATACCTGGTGTCTGCTGCTGTGTGTACCTGGTGTCTGCTGTTGTGTGTACCTGGTGTCTGCTGCTGTGTGTACCTGGTGTCTGCTGCTGTGTGTACCTGGTGTCTGCTGCTGTGTGTACCTGGTGTCTGCTGCTGTGTGTACCTGGTTTCTGCTGCTGTGTGTACCTGGTGTCTGCTGCTGTGTGTACCTGGTGTCTACTGCTGTGTGTACCTGGTGTCTGCTGCTGTGTGTACCTGGTGTCTACTGCTGTGTGTACCTGGTGTCTGCTGCTGTGTGTACCTGGTGTCTGCTGCTGTGTGTACCTGGTGTCTGCTGCTGTGTGTGCCTGGTGTCTGCTGTGTGTACCTGGTGTCTGTTGTGTGTACCTGGTGTCTGCTGCTCTGTATACCTGGTGTCTGCTGTGTATACCTGGTGTCTGCTGCTGTGTATACCTGGTGTCTGCTGTGTATCCCTGGTGTCTGCTGCTGTGTGTACCTGGTGTCTGCTGCTGTGTGTACCTGGTGTCTGCTGCTGTGTGTACCTGTTGTCTGCTGCTGTGTATACCTGTTGTCTGTTGATGTGTGTACCTGGTGTCTGTTGTGTGTACCTGGTGTCTGCTGTATGTACCTGATGTCTGCTGCTGTGTATACCTGGTGTCTGCTGTGTATACCTGGTGTCTGCTGTGTATACCTGGTGTCTGCTGTGTATACCTGGTGTCTGCTGCTGTGTATACCTGGTGTCTGCTGCTGTGTATACCTGGTGTCTGCTGCTGCTGTGTGTACCTGGTGTCTGCTGCTGCTGTGTGTACCTGGTGTCTGCTGCTGCTGTGTGTACCTGGTGTCTGCTGCTGTGGTGTGTACCTGGTGTCTACTGCTGTGTGTACCTGGTGTCTGCTGCTGTGTATACCTGTTGTCTGCTGCTGTGTGTACCTGTTGTCTGCTGCTGTGTGTACCTGGTGTCTGTTTCTGTGTGTACCAGGTGTCTGCTGTTGCTGTGTGTACCTGGTGTCTGCTGTGTGTACGTGTATAGAGGCGTGACGTTGGCAGTAAATAACCAGATGATTATAGCATCAGCGACCGCCGTGCACTCCATATTAGTTTTTAATTTTATTGTACCTTTTTCTTTTCTAATATTTTTTTTTGCCAGTAACTTTTGTGGTCTGTGAGACTCCTATATTGCACAAAAACTGTACTAATATTGTCATTATATTGTTTGTAAACCTTGTTTACACAAACAGGCAAAAAAAAGTTTCAGATTGTTACTGTTGCTGTCTGTGGAACTCTTTGAAACATGGTGTCATACACAGTGGTTTTTATAATTCTCACACACAAAATGAGTGTCTGCATTTTGTGGGCATTTTGTTGTATGTGCACAGACAAAACCTCTCTCCTGAGCCCATTTCTTCTGAGGAGGAAGTGTTACTAGGAACTAATCACCAAATGCTCTCTCAAACATGGGAGTATTTGGTGATCACCTCATAGGCAGTTTTGTATTACTGATATTGTGACCTGGTACTTTAATTTCTTGAATATTATTTACCTAATGACAGACAGACAAAATTCAGCATTCAGTGGTCTGTTGTTAGTCTTCATCTTGTACATATTTTAAGCATTGAGTATTGATATGACCAAAAAAGTATCCAAAACGGTTGGGATCCTCTCCAAGATACGATACTACGTGCCGCAAAATGCCCTTCTCACACTATACCACTCACTTATTTATCCATACCTCACCTATGCTATTTGTGCTTGGGGATCAACTGCAGCAACACACCTAAAGCCAATAATAACCCAACAAAAAGCTGCAGTAAGAATAATCACTAAATCCCATCCCTGGCAACACACCCCCCCACTCTTCATAGACCTAAACTTACTCCCAGTTCAGTACATCCACACTTACTACTGTGCAATCTACATCTACAGGGCCTTAAACTCTAATATCAACCTTGACCTAAAACGCTTTCTTGATAGTTGTGACAGAACCCACAGGCATAACACCAGACACAAACATCTCTACGACATTCCCCGTGTCCGACTAAACCTTTACAAAAATTCAATGTATGTCAAAGGCCCTAAAATCTGGAATACCCTACCTGAGAACTCTAGAACTGCAGACACATTCATCACCTTCAAAACTACCATTAGAAAACATCTTATCTCCCTGATACACCCCGTCAACTAACTACACGAATACCACCTGGTGGTTCACACTTACACTCACTCACTCATTTGACCATAAACAGAAATATTAATCTCAATCTTAAAATAATGAATCCTGTGATACTCCAATACTGAAACTATGTACTGTGCCAAAACAAAAGCATTCACATTGCTAAACTCACAAACTAGTATTTAGTCACTTAGCCATAATACCAACTTACCTCATAATTTGTAATATTTTACAATTAAGAATAAAACTAAGTCTGCCCGAAATGCCTAGCCATGCTAAGCGTTCTAGTGGTACACTCTGTAATCACAATTTTACTACATGTAAACCACACAATAACCAAATTTCTGTAAACTCAGCATTGTAATCCTTATAGAGAATAAACTTTGAATTTGAATTTGAATAAGATGGAAGAAGAGTTTCATGGAACATTTATGTTAAAACTCTTTCAACATAGTCGGCAGACCCAACCTACATGTCACATTTGTCCACCAGATGCATATTGGTGTAATCAGTCACAGTTGCTGGTTTTAGAATGGGTTAATTGGATTTGCTATTCTCCCTTCTAGTGTCTGTCATTTCATTCTGGTGAAAGGATGTCAACAATGTCACTTCTTGTTTGTCATGCCACTGCAGTGCGATGATGTCATTGGCAGCAAACACCTGCACCTCACCACAATGGGCGCCTGCTTTTATTTATTTATTTATTTATTTATTTATTTATTTATTTATTTAGTAATTTGAGCATACATACAGAGGTACAAAAAAATACAGGTAAGAGCAGCATGCCAAAGCCACTTGTATACATAACATTACGGGCTGGCTTAAAATTAACTTAAGATTAACTAAGCAATGATGTAATCAGTGATAAAACATTATTGTAAACAGATAACAATAAAGCACAAATGAGTACAGTGGACCCCCGCATAGCGAACTTAATCCGTGCAAGAGGGCTGGTCGTTATGCGAAATGTTCGCTATGCGAATTAATTTTCCCCATAAGAAATAATGGAAATAAAATTAATCCGTGCAAGACACCCAAAAGTATGAAAAAAAATTTTTTTACCACAAAAAAATGTTAATTTCAGTACACACAAACTGAAAAAGGCATGCACAATTACATGACACTTACTTTTATTGAAGATCTGGTGATGATTGATGGGATGGGAGGAGGGGAGAGAGAGTGTTAGTGTTTAGAAGGGGAATCCCCTTCCATTAGGACTTGAGGTAGCAAGTCCTTTTCTGGGGTTACTTCCCTTCTTCTTTTAATGCCACTAGGACCAGCTTCAGAGTCACAGGACTTCTTTCGCACAACATATCTGTCCATAGTGGCCTGTACCTCTCGTTCCTTTATGACTTTCCTAAAGTGTTTCACAACAGTGTCATTGTAATAGTCACCAGCACGGCTTGCAATAGCTGTGTGAGGGTGATTTTCATCAAAAAAGGTTTGCACTTCAAGCCATTTTGCACACATTTCCTTAATCTTTGAAGTAGGCAATTCCTTCAATTTCTCTCTCCCCTCCTCTGAACCAGTTTCCCCAGGTCTGGCCTCTTGCTCTTGAAGTTGATCTATCAGCTCATCAGTGGTTAGTTCTTCATTGTCCTCCTCCACCAACTCTTCCACATCCTCCCCACTAACCTCCAACCCCAAGGACTTCCCCAATTCCACAATTGATTCCTCAACTGGTATACTACTCCTCTCAGGGTTAGCCTCAAACCCTTCAAAATCCCTTTTGTCTACACATTCTGGCCACAGTTTCTTCCAAGCAGAGTTCAAGGTTCTCTTAGTCACTCCCTCCCAAGCCTTACCTATAAGGTTTACACAACTGAGGATATTAAAGTGATCCTTCCAAAACTCTTTTAGAGTCAATCCAGTGTCTGTGGTCACTTCAAAGCACTTTTGAAACAGAGCTTTTGTGTACAGTTTCTTGAAGTTGGAAATGACCTGCTGGTCCATGGGCTGCAGGAGAGGAGTGGTATTAGGAGGCAAAAACTTCACCTTAATGAAGCTCATGTCCCCATAAAGTCGCTCTGCCACGTCTGTAGGATGACCAGGTGCATTGTCTAACACCAGGAGGCACAAAAGGTCTAATTTCTTTTCAGTTAGGTAATCTTTCACATTGGGGGCAAATGCATGGTGTAACCAGTTATAGAAAAATTCCCTAGTGACCCATGCCTTACTGTTTGCCCTCCACAGCACACACAAATTATCCTTGAGGACATTCTTTTGCCTGAACGCTCTGGGAGTTTCAGAGTGATACACTAATAAAGGCTTAACTTTGCAATCACCAGTAGCATTGGCACACATGAGAAGAGTAAGCCTGTCTTTCATAGGCTTATGTCCTGGGAGTGCCTTTTCCTCCTGAGTAATGTAGGTCCTGCTTGGCATTTTCTTCCAGAACAGGCCTGTTTCATCACAATTAAACACTTGTTCAGGTTCCAGTCCTTCAGTTTCTATGTACTCCTTGAATTCATGCACATATTTTTCAGCCGCTTTGTGGTCCGAACTGGCAGCCTCACCATGCCGTATCACACTATGGATGCCACTACGCTTCTTAAATCTCTCAAACCAACCTTTGCTGGCCTTAAATTCACTCACATCATCACTAGTTGCAGGCATTTTTTTAATTAAATCGTCATGCAACTTCCTAGCCTTTTCACATATGATCGCTTGAGAGACGCTATCTCCTGCTAGCTGTTTTTCATTTATCCACACCAATAAGAGTCTCTCAACATCTTCCATCACTTGCGATCTTTGTTTCGAAAACACAGTTAAACCTTTGGCAACAACAGCTTCCTTGATTGCCGTTTTCTTGCCCACAATAGAAGCGATGGTTGATTTTGGTTTCTTGTACAGCCTGACCAGGTCGGTGATACGTACTCCACTTTCATACTTATCAATGATTTCTTTCTTAATTTCAATGGGTATTCTTACCCTTTGAGGTGTAGGGTTGGCACTAGAAGCTTTCTTGGGGCCCATGGTCACTTATTTTCCACAAACAGCACCGAAAACACTGTAATAATACGAAATATTCCGAGTGTATGCTTGAATGTTACCGCGGAGGCTAGCTGGTAAACAATGGGACGGGCGGCACATGTGAGGCTGGCTGAGGGCCCACATTGGACGCGTCTCGAACGAAGTTCGCTGAGCGGGTTTTTGTCTACTATGCGGGGCAAAATTTTAGCGGACAAAGCGTTCGCTATGCGGAATGTTCGCTATGCAAGGCGTTCGCTATGCGGGGGTCCACTGTATTACAAAGACAGGTCATATGGTTGCATGTATTGCTGTACATTCAGTTGAATGGAGTATTCTGTTAGGTAGTGTATTTAAAAAATAACAAAGTTAGATTGGGTCTTAGGTTTAACATTTATGTGATATAATTGTGAGAAACATTTAAGATATACAATTTATAAGGTACAGTTATTCAGTATTTATTTGGTTTTGGGTGAGTAAGTGATCTTTGAGAAGAGACTTGAATTTATAAACAGGTAGTGTTTCTTTTATATTTACAGGTAATGAATTCCAGATTTTAGGGCCTTTTATGTGCATTGAGTTTTTGCATTGCGTGAGATGGACACGAGGAACATCAAAGAGTGATCTGTGCCTTGTGTTATGGTCATGTGTTCTGTTGAGGTTGGCAAGGAGATATTTGAGGGGAGGGTTAATATCAGAGTTAAGTGTTCTATGTATGTAATAGGTGCAGTAATAAGTATGGATGTTTTGTATGGTGAGTAGGTTTAGTGTTTTGAATATTGGTGGAGTGTGCATGCTGCCTGTAGTGGGAATTTGTTATTCTGACTGCAGCCTTTTGTTGGGTAATTAGTGGTCTGAGATGGTTAATTGTTGTTGAGCCCCATGCACAAATTCCATAGGTGAGATAGGGGTAAATAAGAGAGTGATATAGGGCCAGGAGGGCTGACTGTGGAACATAGTACCGTATCTTCGATAGTATGCCTACAGTCTTGGAAATTTTCTTAGAAATTTGTTGTATATGTGTATGAAATTTGAGTCTATTATCAAGGTGGATTCCTAAGAATTTTCCCTCTGTTAGCTTTGTGATAGGTGATCCGTTTATCATTATGTTAAGAGGGACATCTGTAGCTCTGTTACCAAACTGAATGAAGTAGGTTTTGTCAATGTTTAGTGTAAGTTTGTTAGTCCTCATCCAGGTAGATATTTTCTGTAATTCGGTATTTACAGTATTGGCTAGCGTGACTGGGCTCGGGTGAGAGAAGACGTATGTAGTGTCATCTGCAAATAGTGTGGGTTTGAGTAATTGCGAAGCATTTGGTAGGTCATTTATGTATAGGAGAAAGAGAAGAGGGCCAAGGACACTTCCCTGTGGGACACCAACTGTAATTATACACAATACACAAATAACCCGCACATAAAAGAGAGAAGCTTACGACGACGTTTCGGTCCGACTTGGACCATTGACAAAGTCACACTGTACAGTGGACCCCCGCATAACGATTACCTCCGAATGCGACCAATTATGTAAGTGTAATTATGTAAGTGCGTTTGTACATGTATGTTTGGGGGTCTGAAATGGACTAATCTACTTCACAATATTCCTTATGGGAACAAATTCAGTCAGTACTGGCACCTGAACATACTTCTGGAGAGAAAAAATATCGTTAACCGGGGGTCCACTGTAATTGGTTGTGCGGAAGAGTTTGCCCCATTTGCGTACACATATTGGCTTCTGTTGCTGAGGTATGACTTGAGGTAGTTAAGGGAGTGCCCTCTTATACCATAGTGTGACAATTTCATGTGGAGCAAGTCATGGTCAACTGTATCAAAAGCTTTACGTAAGTCAATGAAGATCCCCAGTGGGACTTCTTTTTTCTCTATTGCAGTGTATATATGTTCTAGCATGTGTATAATAGCATCATTAGTATTTTTATTAGGCTTGAATCCAAATTGGCAGGGGTTGAGTATGTTTTGGGAGATGAGGTAGGAGTAGATTCGTTTATGAATTAATTTTTCGAAGATTTTTGAGAGAGGGTGTAAGTTGGATATTGGCCTATTGTTATTCAACTCTGTTTGGTCTCCTCCTTTATGGATCGGGGTGACCCTTGCTATTTTGAGAACTGTAGGGAAGGTGGAGGATTCAATGGATTTGTTAAAGAGTGTTGCAATGATTGGTGATAGCACTTGTGGCACTTTTTTGTATATAAAGGGTGGTAAGGTATTTAAATCTCCTGCCTTGTTTTTTAGTGCGTTGATAATAAGGGAGACTTTGTATGGGTTAGTCGGAGCTAGGAACAGTGTGTTCGGGTAGTTGCTGAGGTAGTCATTTGGTGGGGTATCTGAGCTTGGGATTTTATTGGCAAGGTTTTGTCCTATAGTGGAGAAGAAATCATTGAGTCTGTTTGCTGTTTCTGTTGGTGGAAGTTGGGGTTCATCTGATTTTGCTAGTTTTATTTCGCTATTTCGTGATATCTTTTTTGTTCCTAGAATTTCTGATAGGGTTTTCCAGGTCTTTTTTATATCACCTCGTAAGTTGGATAATCTGTTCTCATAATACAATTTTTTTGCTCTTCTTATCAGGCTGGTTAGGATTGACGAGTAATGTTTTGTTTGGTCTCTGGTTATGTGACCCATTCTGTACTGTTTTTCATATCGGTGTTTTGTATTTATGGATTTGAGAATGCTGGGTGTTAGCCAGGGACTGTTCAGTCTCTTAGCTGTCATCTGTTTAGTTTTTTTAGGGCAGTGCTTGTTATAGAGGTATTGTTTTTTTTTTTTTTTTTTGAAAATTATTAATACATTCGTCAATATCTGTATACATTTCTAGCTCAGTGTGCCAGTCAATGTTTGTTACTGCTGTTGTGAAGTTATTAATGGCTGCCTCATTGTGAAGTCTGAAGGTGACTTTAGTAGTGTCTTGGGGTAATTTACCAAGAGTTGTTATGAGGAAAGTAGGGTAGTGGTCTGTGGTATTTTCTGTAATTATGCCTGATTTTAAAGGGGATATGGTGTTGGTCCAGATGTGGTCAAGTAGGGAAACACTAGTCTCTGTAACTCTTGTAGGTTTTGTTACTGTTGGTAACAACATGCAGTTACTCATTGTGTTTGTGAATTCAGTAACGTGTGGGTCCTGGTCTTGCAGGAGATTTATATTGAAGTCACCTGAGAGTAGTAAGTGATCTTTGTTCATGCATGCATCAGTTATCATACTTCCTAGGTTTTGACTAAATTGGCTAATGTTTGACTGTGGAACTCTGTAGATGTTTATCAATGTGAGAAGTTTTTGTAGGTATTTGGATTTGAATTTGGCTATTATATATTCCCCATGTTCATCCCTTGTGCAAGTATTAGTGATACATTCTAGTTGGTCTGAGTAGTATATGGCTGTGCCACCCCCTTGTTGGTCTGGCCTACAGTTGTGTATGGCTGTGTAACCAGGAATGGCATAGGCATCTGTACTATCAGGCTTTAGCCAGGTTTCAGTTAGTGTAATGATGGACATATTGGCATGTAAGGAATTTAGTAATGCTATGAGGTCATCGTAATGCTTGCTTAAAGATCTGATATTGTAGTTAAAGATAGTTATGTTGTTGTTGGCACTGAGAAGTGCCTTTGATTGTTCTGCAGTGTAGTAATTACAGTAACTGTTTGATTCATTTAAGTCATTAAATAAGAGGTTGGTATCAGGATCAATGCTTGTAATCATAAGATTTGTAGTGAATCTATAGTTAGAATTAAGTATAAAACGAAGTAAATAGTCTTAAGCTAAAAAATAGCACCTGAATTATTTAACAAATGTAAAATAATGAGCTAAGGTTTTTTTTTTTTTTTTTTTTTTTTTTTTTTTTTTTTTAGCTAAAATAAAGGAGACAATATAAAAGGGACTAATACAAATAAAGTGATGATCAAATAATAGAGCTTGGGAATATGATAGTAGGTAGTACTATAAAGGTAATTTTTTAAAGTTAGAATTATAGCTCTTACGTGCTAGAACTTTAATTTGTGTCATCAATCCTATACGATACATCCCTCTAGCGCCTGGAACCAATCTTGGGCGGAAAACATTATATACTGAGTCAAAAAAGGAGAATTAGTGTGCATTACCTAGCAGAGTTTACTGCCAGAGGGGAATCATAGGCCTGTTTCCCGTGTGAAAAAAATAATAATAATTGAACTTTGTGTCAGAGGAAAGAAAGTCTCCCTGAAAGCATTGAGTATACATAGTGTATACTACAGTGGCTCCCTAGTATATTGATGATAAAGGCTAAAGTGTCATTTGAAAACAGGTGAATTTGTAAATGAAGTGATAAGCCTATAGAGGCAGGTGCCAGAAGTCGCCAGAAACTTACCACAGGTCAGCTGTTTTTAATAATCTTCCTGGCCTGCTAGTGTACTCGCATATAATCTAGTGATACCAGTGAATAGCAGAATACAGTGTTGTAGTAGCAACTAACCAGTATTATAATGGTACTTAGTGGAGTGGAGTGACTTTCATTAGTTTCTTTTTCTTGAAATACGAGACGTTACTGTGAATTTCATATAACCTGTAGTTACCAGCGGTCGCAATATACACAACGAGAAGCAATTATTACTACAGAAAAAGCGTCCTTCCTCCAAAATTTGCACCAGTCAACTATAGTGATAATATAGCATTTATTGTGGCGGAGACGGAAAAAACAAAAATAGAAAAGCCAGATACAGCGATTGATAAACAAAGAGGTCGACTGTACGTCATTGTAGGAGCTGCCAGATATCACCGGCTCTTCAACACGCAAGTTATACTTTTGTATCAGTCAAATCACATATTACTCGGGTAGATAATTTCCAGTAGATCCTTCATGTGTTAGCTCAAATCACCGACCAGTATGTTTTAAATAAGTGACCCACTGATCAGAGCAGATCGACTGGTCCGAACCCTTGACTGGTCCGAACCCTTGACTGGTCCGAACCCTTGACTGGTCCGAACCCGGGACTGGTTTCAAACAGTTTCGTTGGACAATAAAGCAGACTGTAAACGGATGGGTTTGTAGGCGCCCTTATAAACACAAACATTAAAAATCAGGAACGTGACGGTAAGCTGTCCAATATACAAAAAGAGTTAGAAACAGAAATACAAATAGCTAGAGCTTCATTTAAGGTTATTAATATAATATTCAAGAGGTTGCTAGTAGAATTGCAGTAAATCAACCATTCAAATCATTATGAAGCTGTGTGTAGTCTGTGGTCAGTCAAACAAACGGGCTTCCACATGGATAAATTGTCATTTTTGTGGAAATTGGTGTCACGCTCCTTGTGCAGGTATCCCAGAACTAGCTACAAGCAGTATTAAAACAGAGAAGTGTTTTTGGGTATGCCCAAATGAGGAAAATCTGTGGACTAAAATCACAAGGGTATTAACCCTTTGAGGGTTTTCGTCGTACTAGTACGTCTTACGCGTAGGGGTTTTTGACGTACTAGTACTCATAAATTCTAGCGGCCTCAAATCTAGTGGGAGAAAGCTGGTAGGCCTTCATATGAAAGAATGGGTCTATGTGGTCAGTGTGCACAGTCTAAAAAAAATCCTGCAGCACACAGTGCATAATGAGAAAAAAAAAACTTTGACCATTTTTTTTGAATAAATCAGCGACTTTGCAGTGTATTTTCGTATGGCATTTATTGTTATATTCTAGTTTTCTTGGACTCATTTTGTAGAATGGAAGACATATTACAGAAATTGAGATGATTTTGACTGGTTTTACAAAGAAAAGTGCCTTGAAATTGAGCTCAAAGTAGCAGAAATGTTCGATTTTTACCAAACTTCAAAAGTACACAAATCGTGCCAAGCGTGCAATACACGTCAACTGGTGAGTCTAATATTCTTTCACAAGTGCACCAATAATATTTATACCATTTTTTACACTAATGCAGTAGTCTGCATAACAGTAAATCTTATTTTTTTGTGAAAATAAAAATTCAAAGTGGAAAGCAAAAGAATATAAGAGGGGCCTTGAGACGTTACTAATGACTAGAGGAAATGTCATTTTAGTGCTAGGAATGTCTTTCTTGTTTATTTTGGACCCTATTCGGAAATTGGCATCTTTTGAAATTTGTGTGAAATTGGCAAAATTGCTAAATTCTGACCACTGTACTGGATAGTTGAATTTCATAAATGAGTGGTTTCTTGCACCCATTCGATAGAAAAAATGGAGTTCTAGCGAAATATTCATGTTTTTTGTCGACTAGTACAGTGAAATTGGCCGAAAATGGGGCTCAAAGTGGGCAAAATCGCCGATGCGTAAACATCGCCGAGACCGCTAACTTTGCGAGAGCATAATTCCGTAAGTTTTCTATCAAATTTCAAACTTTTGGTGTCTTTATGATCGGGAAAAGATTCTCTATCTTTTCATAAGAGAAAATAATTTTTTTTTTTTTTTAAATTTGGCCGACCCTGAGAGCGAGTTTCGGAGAGGGCCTGTCGACCCTCAAAGGGTTAAAAGAGGATAACATCAAAGCTGCTTTCATAGAAAACCTGGAAGCTTTCTACAACAGATGGGAACATAAAAAGTCTGGGCTGAATGGTACTGCCCTTGATACTGGCCATGTAGTCACAAACTGTAAGGCTGGAGGTGATGTCCTGGTAGTCAGTAAATGTGGGGCTGATAGTGCTGTCCTGGGAGACAGTAATGGTGAAGCTGGAGGTGCTGTCCTGGGAGACAGAAATGGTGAAGCTGGAGATACTGTCCTGGGAGACAGTAATGGTGAAGCTGGAGATTTTGTCCAGGTAGTCGGGAATTATACGCAGGAAGGAATACATATAAATGACCTCATAGAGGACAGGAGCCATAGTAGGGAAACAAGTGTAGTCAAAGATAAGATAAAACCAATATTGCAAACTAGAAATACTGCAGGAAATAGCAAACAAGAGGACTCCAATAGCAATAGTGAGGATAAATTACCAAAAACAACTGGTGGGAGCTCCATTGTTGGTGCTAGGGAGGATAGGAATAAGACAGGGAAACATGCACCAACAGGGAATACAGTCACAGAAACCCAAGGCAAACGGAAACCAAGCCTGTGCACATACTATGCACTTGGTATCTGCTGGCATGGGAAATCTGGAAAAACAGATGGGACATGCAACTATGACCACCCTAGAAAATGTCATGCCCATATGACAACAGGAAAATACAAACTCCCTTCCTGTAAGCTTTTTCACCCTGAAATGTGTACCTCTTCAGTACAGGAAAGACTGTGCTATAACTTAAATTGCCAGGCATACCATCTAAAGGGGACAAAAAGATACAAAACATCCAGGCCATGGGAAAACCTGGGTAGCCACAGCCACTCAAGAGAGAGAGGTTTTTTAGTGCCAGGAAGGAAAAAAAACTGGCAGGAAATGGCAGAAATCGTACACCAAATCCAGTCATTCCTGGAGTGGAACCACAGTCGATGGCCTCCACTCCAAACCAACAGATACAGATACTAATGCCAGAAAAAAAATCCCCCCCCAGTACCAACAATACCACCAGTCCGATAACATTCTTCTTTGCAAATATACAGGGTCTAAAGCCAGCAACAAACAACAAAATACGTTTCATCCGTGGACTGCTTGCAGAGGCAAAGGCAATGTTCGCGGCTTTCACTGAGACCCACATAAAGGATCACTTGGACAACGAAATATGGATCCCAGGTTACAACCTATACAGATGTGACAGAGTGAACAGGCAAAAGGGGGGGGTTGGCCTGTACATTGCAGAGTCACTTGTTTGCACAGAACTGCTTAATGCCTCAAATGACGTAGTGGAAGTTTTAGCAGTAAAGGTCGAGAACCAAAACCTAGTCATTGTGGTAGTCTACAAGCCTCCGGATGCAACATCCCAGCAATTCCAGGAACAGCTGTTAAAAATTGACCACTGTCTGGAAAATCTTCCAGCTCCTGCACCCAACATCTTGCTCCTGGGGGATTTCAACTTAAGGCACCTAAAATGGAGGAATATAGCAAATAATATTGTTGCAGTAATAACACCAGGAGGCAGCTCTGATGAAAACTCACACTCACATGAGCTTTTAAATCTCTGCACAAAATTCAATTTAAACCAGCAAATAATAGAGCCTACTAGACTGGAGAATACACTAGACCTCATCTTCACTAACAATGATGATCTGATAAGAAATGTCACCATATCAAAAACAATATACTCAGATCACAACATAATTGAGGTTCAGACATGTATGCGTGGAGCCCCAGACCGACAAAATGAGACTAGTCACGAGGGAGCATTCACCAAATTCAACTTCAATAACAAAAACATAAAGTGGGACCAAGTAAACCAAGTCCTAACCGATATAAGCTGGGAAGATATACTAAGCAACACAGACCCAAACTTATGCCTAGAACAGATTAACTCGGTGGCACTCGATGTATGCACAAGGCTTATTCCTCTAAGAAAAAGGAGGAGTAGATGTAAAATAGAAAGAGACAGGCGCTCCCTTTACAGGCGACGGAAAAGAATAACAGAGCGGCTAAAAGAGGTCAATATATCTGAAATGCGCAGGGAGACACTGGTCAGAGAAATAGCAAGCATCGAACTTAAGCTAAAAGAATCCTTTAGGAGTCAGGAATCGCGGGAAGAACTAAAAGCCATAAATGAAATCGAAAGAAACCCAAAGTATTTCTTCTCCTATGCCAAATCAAAATCGAGAACAACGTCCAGTATTGGGCCCCTACTTAAACAAGATGGGTCCTACACAGATGACAGCAAGGAAATGAGTGAGCTACTCAAGTCCCAATATGACTCAGTTTTTAGCAAGCCGCTAACCAGACTGAGAGTCGAAGATCAAAATGAATTTTTTATGAGAGAGCCACAAAATTTGATTAACACAAGCCTATCCGATGTTATCCTGACGCCAAATGACTTCGAACAGGCGATAAATGACATGCCCATGCACTCTGCCCCAGGGCCAGACTCATGGAACTCTGTGTTCATCAAGAACTGCAAGAAGCCCCTATCACGAGCCTTTTCCATCCTATGGAGAGGGAGCATGGACACGGGGGTCGTCCCTCAGTTACTAAAAACAACACACATAGCCCCACTCCACAAAGGGGGCAGTAAAGCAACAGCAAAGAACTACAGACCAATAGCACTAACATCCCATATCATAAAAATCTTTGAAAGGGTCCTAAGAAGCAAGATCACCACCCATCTAGAAACCCATCAGTTACACAACCCAGGGCAACATGGGTTTAGAACAGGTCGCTCCTGTCTGTCTCAACTACTGGATCACTACGACAAGGTCCTAAATGCACTAGAAGACAAAAAGAATGCAGATGTAATATATACAGACTTTGCAAAAGCCTTCGACAAGTGTGACCATGGCGTAATAGCGCACAAAATGCGCGCTAAAGGAATAACAGGAAAAGTCGGTCGATGGATCTATAATTTCCTCACTAACAGAACACAGAGAGTAGTCGTCAACAGAGTAAAGTCCGAGGCAGCTACGGTGAAAAGCTCTGTTCCACAAGGCACAGTACTAGCTCCCATCTTGTTCCTCATCCTCATATCCGACATGGACAAGGATGTCAGCCACAGCACCGTGTCTTCCTTTGCAGATGACACCCGAATCTGCATGACAGTGTCTTCCATTGCAGACACTGCAAGGCTCCAGGCGGACATCAACCAAATCTTTCAGTGGGCTGCAGAAAACAATATGAAGTTCAACGATGAGAAATTTCAATTACTCAGATATGGTAAACATGAGGAAATTAAATCTTCATCAGAGTACAAAACAAATTCTGGCCACAAAATAGAGCGAAACACCAACGTCAAAGACCTGGGAGTGATTATGTCGGAGGATCTCACCTTCAAGGACCATAACATTGTATCAATCGCATCTGCTAGAAAAATGACAGGATGGATAATGAGAACCTTCAAAACTAGGGAGGCCAAGCCCATGATGACACTCTTCAGGTCACTTGTTCTATCTAGGCTGGAATATTGCTGCACTCTAACAGCACCTTTCAAGGCAGGTGAAATTGCCGACCTAGAAAATGTACAGAGAACTTTCACGGTGCGCATAACGGAGATAAAACACCTCAATTACTGGGAGCGCTTGAGGTTTCTAAACCTGTATTCCCTGGAACGCAGGAGGGAGAGATACATGATTATATACACCTGGAAAATCCTAGAGGGACTAGTACCGAACTTGCACACGAAAATCACTCACTACGAAAGCAAAAGACTTGGCAGACGATGCACCATCCCCCCAATGAAAAGCAGGGGTGTCACTAGCACGTTAAGAGACCATACAATAAGTGTCAGGGGCCCGAGACTGTTCAACTGCCTCCCAGCACACATAAGGGGGATTACCAACAGACCCCTGGCAGTCTTCAAGCTGGCACTGGACAAGCACCTAAAGTCAGTTCCTGATCAGCCGGGCTGTGGCTCGTACGTTGGTTTGCGTGCAGCCAGCAGCAACAGCCTGGTTGATCAGGCGCTGATCCACCAGGAGGCCTGGTCACAGACCGGGCCGCGGGGGCGTTGACCCCCGAAACTCTCTCCAGGTAAACTCCAGGTAAAATTATAATATAAAAGGGACTAATATAGGTTGTGGTGAACAATAAAGTGGTAATCAAATAAATGAGCTTTGGAATATAATGGCAAAATTGTGAACTTATTCTACTTTAGCACCTGAGAATAGCACCTTGATTATTTTAGCAATTGTGAATATATAAACTAGGGTAGTTATATAAAGCTAAAATAAAGGAGAAAATATATAAGGGTCTAAAATTAAGTAATGGTAAACAAAGTTAAATGGACAGATGGTAGGAATTATAATATAAACTTATAATATAAAAATACAATTTGAAATGGTACTTGCAATTGCACTAGAGTCTGGTATAGGTTGTTGACAAGATCAAGACTATAACTAGATTTAAATTGACAAAATAAAATTCACAATTAAAGTATCAAAAGAATAATAGTAAAAAAATAACAATGGTAATTAATGTCTTGGTTATAATATGATAGTAAGATGGTAGACAGGTACACAGGTACAAAGGATAATATAAAGGTTGGGGTTGAATATACAAACTTGAAAATTTGGCAACAAAATGTTATGGGAAGTATAAGATAATGTTTAATGTACAAAAGTAAAATTGACTGGTAGTAAATATGGTGTTTAATAAAATTTTAGTAAGTAATAATGATTACAAAAAAAGTGAAAAAGTAATGTTTATTTCATTCAATATTGCAATGGTAGTTATACTTGAGGTTATATGGCAGTACAAGGTAATTAAGAGTAATCTAAGATAGTAAATGTGGTATTTAAACAGGTAAAGGTAATTACACAAGTAATGGTTATTAATTAAATGTCAAAAATGTTAAGAGTAAAATTGAAATTTTAGTAAAAATGATAATTATTAATTTTAGTAAGTAATATCAATTGATAGTATTTAAAAAAATATGAGGTAGTAATATGGACAGAGAAAGTATCAATTCAGCTAGTGTTCAAGCGAACAATAGTAAATAAGAAAATCACATAAGGTGACTTATGCTTACTAGTAAAATCACAAAATGAGGTAGTTGATTATTTAATTACTAAGAGATTGTACAATGAAATTTGAACAATAATGGAGCAAAACATACACTACACTACGTAGGCTTTTAAGTTGGACATTGTTTAGTTATTCTCTGTAAGATTAGTATCCCTGAGAAATCGTGATAGATCATTCTCGTTCGTGATTGTGTACAGTTGACCTACATTTGTTTTCCTAACTAGAATTTTCCCATCCCGTGTGAAGCATTGGTGTATTGTGTCATTATTCTCCCGCTTAAGTTTTCTGACTGTATACAGGAGGTTCTGACGTTTTTTTGGTAAGACACTCGTTTATGTATACCTCTTTCTTTACTTTAATATTATGTACGTTATTATTATATATGTATTATTATTATATGTATTATTATTATTGTATCATTTTATTATACTATTATTATTATACGTACAGTATTATTATTATATGTATTATTATTATTATTATTACTATTATTATTATTATTATTATTATTATTATTATTACAATATAAATAATTTGTAATTTTTATTCACACAAAAAATATAAGATTTACTGTTATGCCTTATTGCAATAATTGTATAAATAATGTCAACCCATTCACGACTGCAGACTGGAATGGACAGTTGTTTACTCTTTAACATAGTCAAGCAAACGAGCATTACTCCCTCGTTGAGCTTAATTTCAAGGTACTTTTCGTGGTAAAAGCAATCAAAATCATATCTATTTCTGTAATATATCTTCCATTCTATCAAATGAGACCAAAAAAACGAGAATACAACCATAAAAACCATACGAAAATACCGCTAAGCAGTGGCGAATTGCTGAGAAGTGAACATTATTTATGCTTCGATTTCTTTCATTTTTGGTGTACATTAACCCTTTGAGGGTCGAGAGGCCATCTCCCAAACTCGTTCTCAAGGTCGAAAAATTAAAAAAAAAAATTTTTCTTATGAAATGATAGAGAATCTTTTTCTGATCATAATGACACCAAGAATATGAAAAACTTAAGGAATTATGCTCTTGCGAAGTTAGCAGTCTCAAAGTTGGTGATTTTGTCCACTTTGGGCCCTATTTTCAGACAATTCCAATGTTGCAGTTGACTAAAATCATAGCTATTTCCCTAGAACTCCATTTGCTCTATCGATTGAGTACAAGAATCCGCCCATTTACTGATTTCAACTACCCAATAAAGTGGTCAGAAATTGGCAATTTGGGCAATTTCACACAAATTTCGAAAGATGCCAATATCAAAATGTGGTTCAGAATAAACAAGACAATAAAAAAAAAGACAAAGAATAAAAAAAAAATATAAGATATCAGTGAAGGTTTACAAAAAAGACCATTTATCATCTAGAAACCTTACCACAGTGTTGTAGTAGCAACTAACCAGTAATATAGTGGTACTTAGTGGAGTGGAGTGACCATCATTAGTTTTTTCTTCATTCTTGAAATACAGTGGAAATTCATATAACCTGTAGTTAGCAGCAGTCGCAATGTACACAACGAAAAGCAAATATTACTCCAGAAAAAGCGACTTTCCTCCAGTAATCTTCACCAGCCAACTATAGTGTTAACATAGTATTTGTTGTGGTGGAGACAGAAAAGATCTAGAAAAGCTAAATACAGTGATCTGTAAACCTTCAGGCTGTAAATAAGGGTTGAGGTCTCGACCATTCGTCATTGTAGGAGTTGCCAGCAATCACCGGTTCTCCAACATGCAAGTTATACTTTTGTATCAGTCTAATCACGTATTACTCGGTTAAATAACTTCCAGTAGTTCCTTCATGTGTTAGCCCAAATCACCGACCAGATATGTTTTAAATAAGTGATCCACTGATCAGATCTGACTGGTTCTGAACCGTTGACTGGTTCCGAACCCTTGACCATTTTCAAACAGATTCGTTGGGCAATAAAGCAGACTATAAACAAATGGGGTTTTAGGCGCCCTTATCAAACACAAACAATAACTATAAAGCAGAAATGTAGAGCGGTAAGCTTGTCCTAATATACAAGTACAGTTAGAAATACAGTACAGATAGCTAGATCTTCACTTTAAGGAGGTTATTGGTAGAATATTCAAGGGGTTACTAGTAGAATTACAGTAAATCAACCATTGAAATAACATGAAATTCTGTGTAGTCTGCACTAAATCAAACGGGCTTCCACATGGATTACATGCCCCTTTTGTGAAAATTGGTGTCACGCCCCTTGTACAGATATCCAAAAATTATCTACAAGCAGTATTAAATCAGGGAAGTGTTTTTGGGTATGCCCAAATGAGATCAATCTGTGGACTAAAATCACATTGGTATTAAAAGAGGATAACATCAAAGCAGCCTCCATAGAAAACCTGGAAGCATTCTATAACAGATGGGAAAATAAAAAGTCTGGGCTGGATGGTATCGCCCTTGGTGTGGATGCTGTCCTAGCTGACAGTAACTGTATGACTGGAGGTGCTGGCCATGTAGTCAGAAACTGTAAGGCTGGAGGTGCTGCCCTGGTAGACAGTAAATGTGGGGCTGGAAGCGCTGTCCTGGTAGACAGTAATGGTGAGGCTGCAGGTGCTGTCCTGGTAGACAGTAACTGTGGGGCTGCAAGTGCTGTCCTGGTAAACCATAATGGTGAGGCTGGAGGTGCTGTCCTGGTAGACAGTAACTGTGGGGCTGGAAGTGCTGTCCTGGTAGACAGTAATGGTGAGGCTGGAGGTGCTGTCCAGGTAGAAGTAAATGTACGCATGAGGGAATGCATATAAATGGCCTCGAGGGAGACAGGAACGGTAGTGGGGAAACAAGCGTAGTCAAGGACAAGATAAAACCAATATTACTAACTAGTAATACCACAGGAGATAGCAAACAAGGGGACTCCACTAGTAATAGTGAGGATATATTACCAGAAACAACTGGTGAGAGCTCCATTGTTAGCACTAGCGAGGATAGGAATGAGACAGGAAAACATGCACCAACAGGGAATACAGTCACAAAAACCTAAGGCAAACGGACACCAAGCCTATGCACATGTTATGCACTTGGTATCTGCAGGCATGGGTAATCTGGAAAAACAGATGGGACGTGCAACTTTGACCACCTTAGAAAATACCGTGCCCATATGACAACAGGAAAACGCAAACTCCCTTCCTGTAAGCTTTTTCACCCTGAAATGTGTCCCTCTTCAGTACAGAAAAGACAATGCTATAACTTAAATTGCCAGGCACACCATCTAAAGGGGACAAAAAGATACAAAACATCCAGACCATGGGAAAACCTGGGTAGCCACAGCCACTCAAGAAGGAGAGGTTTTTTAGTGCCAGGAAGAAAAAAAAGGCAGGAAATGGTAGAAATCGTACACCAAATCTAGTCATTTCTGGAGTGGAACCACAGTCGATGGCCTCCACTCCAAACCAACAGATAGAGATTAGTGCTGAAAAAAAACGTTCCCTCCACTACCACCAATACCACCAGTCCGATGACATTCTTCTTTGCAAATATGCAGGGTCTAAAGCCAGCAACGAACAACAAAATACCTTTAATCTGTGGACTGCTTGCAGAGGCAAATGCAATGTTCATGGCTTTCACAGAGACCCACATAAAGGATCACTTGGACAACGAAATATGGATCCCAGGTTACAACCTATACAGATGCGACATAGTGATCAGGCAAAAGGGGGAAGTTGGCCTGTATATTGCAGAGTCACTTATTTGCACGGAACTGCTTAATGCTTCAAATGATGTAGTGGAAGTTTTAGTAGTAAAGATCGAGAACCAAAACCTAGTCATTGTGGTAGTCTACAAGCCTCCGGATGCAACGTCCCAACAATTCCAGGAACAGCTGTTGAAAATTGACCACTGTCTTGAAAATCTTCCAGCTCCTGCCCCCAACATCTTGCTCCTGGGGGATTTCAACTTGAGGCACCTAAAATGGAGGAATATAAAAAATAATGTTGTTGCAGTGATAACACCAGGAGGCAGCTCAGATGAGAATTCACACACACACAAGCTTTTAAATCTCTGCACAAAATTCAACTTAAACCAGCAAATAATAGAGCCTACTAGACTGGAGAATACACTAGACCTCATCTTCACTAACAGTGATGATCTGATATGAAATGTCACCATATCAAAAACAATATACTCAGATCACAACATAATTGAGGTTCAGACATGTATGCGCAGAGCCCCAGACCGACAAAATGAGATCAGTCACGAGGGAGCCTTCACCAAATTCAACTTCAATAACAAGAACATAAAGTGGGACCAAGTAAACCAAGTCCTAAACGATATAAGATGGGAAGATAGACTAAGCAACACAGACCCCAACTTATGCCTAGAACAGATTAACTCTGTGGCACTCGATGTATGCTTAAGACTTATTCCTTTAAGAAAAAGGAGAAGTAGATGTAAAATAGAAAGAGACAGGCGCTCCCTTTACAGGCGACGGAAAAGAATAACAGAGAGGCTAAAAGAGGCCAATATATCTGAAATGCGTAGGGAGACACTGGTCAGAGAAATAGCAAACATCAAACTAAAGCTAAAGGAATCTTACAGGAGTCAGGAATCGCGGGAAGAACTAAAAGCCATAAATGAAATCGAAAGAAACCCAAAGTATTTCTTTTCTTATGCCAAATCAAAGTCAAGAACAACATCCAGTACTGGGCCCCTGCTTAACCCTTTCAGGGTCCGTCCCATAGATCTACGGCTTCACGTTGAGTGTCCAAACCGTAGATCTACGCCAAAATTCTAGCGCCGTCAAATTTAGTGTGAAAGCGCTCATAGGCCTACATGTGAGAGAACGGGTCTGCGTGGTGGGTGTGTGCCATAAACAAAAAATCTAGGCGCCCGCATAGCATTGTGGGAACGCCGGCTCAGTTACCCTTGTTCACCATGCCTCGTCACAAGTCAGCTCTCACTCCACGGAAAATTGGGACTCTCCTCTTCCTATCTGATAGTTCTGACACTGATGGAAGTGGAAATGAAGACGAATTCTATGGCTTTGATCAGTTAGTGACCGAAAGGAATGACCAGGATATCGATAATAGTGCAGAAAACCCTGACGATCCTCAACCTTCTACCTCTGGTGTGGGCACTCGTCAGCCACGGTCAGTTGTACCTCAACGCAAGAGAAAACTAATATTTTTGCATGGCCAGGCCTCTGACTTCAGTAATGATGATGATAGTGATGTGGATTGTGATTTTATTGCGCTTGACGATCATTCGATTAGTGATAGTGAGGAATCATATTCACCAGTGAAGCGTCGGTATGTACGCCGCCGCATGCGCTCGGGTAGTGTACCCTATGCTGTGCCCAGGGGACGGAGTACATCCCGGAGTACATCCCGTGGCCCTACACCAGGTTTAGATAGTGATAGTGAGGATGATGTGGCTACACTTGGCATGGATAGACCACAGGCATCAGCAGATGGTGGTAGTGGTGATGGTAGTGGCACCGCCATGTGTGACTCACCAGCCCAGGCTGGGACCCACGCTGCTGACTCCTCAGTTCAAGGACAAAGCGGAGCGTCAGCCACCAGCCCACCACAACCACCCGCACAACCAGCCTGTGATGTCCAGTATCCACCAGCAAACCGTATCTGGGATTGGCAGCAAAATCCCGATTTTGTTCCCAAGCCCCACCACTTTGATGACTCTCAAAGTGGAATTCTACCTACTTGTCCCCTTGGAACCACGGCCAATGAACTGGAATTCTTTGAATTATTCTTTGACCAGCCATTGATGGAAACTATTGTCAGGGAGAGTAACAAGTACTTTGAGTACACCATGGCAAATACTATCATATCACCACAGTCAAGACTACACCAGTGGAAAGAGACGACTGTTGCAGAAATGTATTTGCTTTTTGCAACAATAATGCTTATGCCTCATGTCTATAAGCATAATATAAAAGCATACTGGTCCACAGATCGGCTAATTTGTACCCCGGTCTTCAGTGAAATCATCCCAGTGAACAGGTTTATCTTACTGTTACATATGTTGCACTTCTCTGACAAAACCAGGCCTGACAGAAGTGACAGGTTATACAAGATTAGAAATGTTTTCATGTATCTCAAACAAAAGTTCAGCATATACTTTTATCCATTCAAGAATCTTGTAATTGACGAGTCTGATTTTGTTCATAGGTAGACTGTCATTCAAGCAGTATATACCGAGCAAGAGGAAACGCTTTGGTATAAAACTGTTTGTACTCTGTGACTGTGACAGTGGCCTGGTGTTGGATATTGTTGTATACACGGGAAGTAAAACATTGAAAGATACCAAGATGTTATTGGGTATCTCAGGTGACATAGAAACATGATGGCACATTATCTTGGTAAGGGGCATACATTATACAGTGGACCCCTGCATACCGTTGGCCTTACTTAACGTTAAATCCGCATACCGCTACATTTTATCGCCAAGATTTTGCCTCGCATACCGCTAAAAAAACCTGCTCAACGCTGTTCGTCTGAGATGCGTCTATGTGCGGCCTGAGCCACGCTCACATGTTCCGCCGGTGGCATTGTTTACCAGCCAGCCTCCGCGGTAACATCCAAGCATACAATCGGAACATTTCGTATTGTTACAGTGTTTTTGGTGATTTTATCTGCAAAATAAGTGACCATGGGCCCCAAGAAAGCTTCTAGTGCCAACCCTACAGCAATAAGGGTGAGAATTACTATAGAGATGAAGAAAAAGATCATTGATAAGTATGAAAGTGGAGTGCGTGTCTCCGAGCTGGCCAGGTTGTATAATAAACCCCAATCAACCATCGCTACTATTGGTGGTACAGCTGCTGCTGCTGCTGTACCACCGTCAGCTGCTGCTGCTGCTGCACTGTCAGCTGCTGCTGCTGCTGTACCACCGTCAGCTGCTGCTGCTGCTGTAGTACCGTCTGCTGCTGCTGTAGCATCGTCTGCTGCTGCTGTAGCATCGTCTGCTGCTGCTGTAGCACTGTCAGCTGCTGCTGCTGTTGTACTACCGTCAGCTGCTGCTGTTGTACTACCGTCAGCTGCTGCTGCTGCTGTAGTACCGTCTGCTGCTGCTGTAGCATCGTCTGCTGCTGCTGTAGCATCGTCTGCTGCTGCTGTAGCACTGTCAGCTGCTGCTGCTGTTGTACCACCGTCAGCTGCTGCTGCTGCTGCTGTAGTACTGTCTGCTGCTGCTGTAGTACCATCTGCTGCTGCTGTAGCATCGTCTGCTGCTGCTGTAGCACTGTCAGCTGCTGCTGCTGTTGTACCACCGTCAGCTGCTGCTGCTGCTGCTGTAGTACCGTCTGCTGCTGCTGTAGTACCGTCTGCTGCTGCTGTAGCATCGTCTGCTGCTGCTGTAGCACTGTCAGCTGCTGCTGCTGCTGCTGCTGCTGCTGTAGCACCGTTGTTGGTGTGGCTTATTGAGAATACCAAGAAACAATTAACCCCAGAGGATTTGCCACCCAGGATAACCCAAAAAAGTCAGTGTCATCGAAGACTGTCTAACTTATTTCCATTGGGGTCCTTAATCTTGTCTCCCAGGATGCAACCCACACCAGTCGACTAACACCCAGGTGAACAGGAAAAAATGCCTGGAACTAGTGCTCATATTGGTGAATTTAAAGCCAGCAAAGGTTGGTTTGAGAGATTTAAGAATTGTAGTGGCATACACAGTGTGATAAGGCCTGTTCTGGAAGAAAATACCAAACAGGACCTACAGTACTCAGGAGGAAAAGGCACTCCCAGGACACAGTGTCTCATCAGTCATTGCTGCATCTTCAATAAAGGTAAGTGTCATTTATTCTTCATTTAGTAGAGTAGTACATGCACAATATATATTGTGCATGTACTACTCTACTATTGTGCATGTATCCTTCTCTTTGTGTGTAGGAAAATGTATATTTCATGTGGTAAAAAAATTTTTTCATACTTTTGGGTGTCTTGCACGGATTAATTTGATTTCCATTATTTCTTATGGGGAAAATTCATTCGCATAACGATAATTTCGCATAACAATGAGCTCTCTTGCACGGATTAATATCGCTATGCGGGGGTCCACTGTATACCGATAACTGGTACACAAGCCCATTACTCAGTGATTTCTTGCGAGTGAACAAGACATGTGTTTGGCACAATGCGTTCTAATCGTAAACATATGCCCAGGCTCAACGCAGGTGCTCGTGGTGATGACGTGCAGGTGTTTACTGCCAATGACATCATGGCATTACGGTGGCATGACAAACGAGATGTCACATTGTTGACAACCATTCACCGTAATGAAATGTAAGATAGTGGCAAAGTTGATCGAGTGACTAATGAACTTGTTCGAAAACCAGTGACAGTGATTGAATATGCACAAAACATGCGCTTGGTTGACAAATGTGACATGCAGATTGGTTTTGTTGATTGTGTTCGTAAGAGTTACAAGTGGTACATGAAACTTTTCTTCCATCTCATGGACATTTCAATGCTCAGTGCATATAATATGTACCAAATAGAGACTGGCAACAGACCACCGTATGGTGAATTTTGTTTGTCTGTTGTCAGACAGCTCATAATGAAGTACCAGGTAAGAACACCTGCTATACAACAAGGTCCTCGAATACCCAAGCGTTTGAGGAGGGAAGGTGATCATTTCATAATACAGCTTCCTTCAACTCAGAAGAAATTTGCTCAGAAGAGATGCATCGTCTGTGCACAAACAAAACGACGGCAACAAAGACGCAAAGACACTCGGTTTATGTGTGAGGAATGTAAGGTGTCTCTGTTTATGGTGCCTTGTTTCAAGGAGTTCGACAAGCTCCAGCAGTTCTAAAACCATGTCCAGTGATTGTAAATATGTAAATATATGATAGAACATTAGTATTATACAATATTTGTGCATGTTTATTGTAATAAACAACAGTGGTAAACAATAATATGATAATAACTTTAGTGCGGTTATTGTGTTCAATACAGTGAGTTTATATATATACAGGAGGGCCCCACTTATACGGCAGGTTAGGTTCCAGGCTACCGCCGTAAAGCGGAAATCGCCGTAAAGTGGAACACCCTTTTTTTCCACTTATAAATGCATACAAACACTAGATAACAAGTTTACACTAACATATATTAAGTTAGCAATAGAACCAGGCATCAAAAAACAATAAAAAGGTACAATACACACATAGTGCACTCATTACTTACCTTAAAATATTTATAGTCTTAATCTAGGGTGAGACAAGTAGTATTTATTGTAAGAAATCAAGTGTGGTATGTATTGTAATAGCCTCACCAGGCCACCCCACCCACACATACTATTCTATGATATTTAAGCATCCCAGAGCGATAAAATGTATATACAGTTCACTCATTACTTACCTTAAAATATTTGTAGTCTTAATGTAGGGTCAGGAGTAAGTAAATGAGATAAAACGAATAAATGAGAGAGAGAAAGAATGAATACATGAGAGGGGGCAGGCGCAGTTATGTAAACAAACCAGGGGAAGGTAAGTTTTGTAAACAAACGAAATGTACACGTCTGGTTTGTGTACAAGTTACATTGTGTACAGGTTGTCTCTACATTGATACGGTAGAATTAATAAAGAAGAACACTCCCATTCTCATGTAACATCATTTTGAGAAGAAATGAAGCTCTGAGTGAAGGCAATGGAAATAAGTCACACTGACTTTTTTGGGTTATCCTAGGTTCTCTACACGTATGTTGTTATGTATGATAATCTATGTAACTGTATTTGTGTATACCTGAATAAACTTACTTACATACATACGAAAGGAATAATTTTCTACAGTTACCCCCAGTAACACATTTACTCTTATGTTAGATTAGAGAAAATGTTATTCTTGCCGTCACTTGTACAAGTTATGTGGCTCCCACATCTTATATTTATGTTTATTTATTCTATTGTGGGGTGTATTTATCATCTTTTTATGTTATGTATCGTGTTTATTATATAATTTTGAAAAAAATATCATGGATGGATTAATGAAAATGTGTATATTACCGTAATATACGACATTTAATGAGACTCGGTATTGTTATTATCACCACTTGTGCAAGTCGTCTGCTACGACATCTCACATTTGTTTATTTATTCTACTGTGGGGTGTATTTATCTTATTTATATGTTATGCATCGTGTTTATTATATAATTTTGAAAAAAATATCATGGATGGATTAATGAAAATGTGTATATTACCGTAATATACGACATTTAATGAGACTCAGTATTGTTATTATCACCACTTGTGCAAGTCGTCTGCTCACATCTCACATTTGTTTATTTATTCTACTGTGGGGTGTATTTATCTTATTTATATGTTATGCATCGTGTTTATTATATAATTTTGAAAAAAATATCATGGATGGATTAATGAAAATGTGTATATTAACGTAATATACGACATTTAAATGACTCGATGTATGTAAGTTTATTTAGGTACAGGTATACATAAGTATAATTATCAGAGTATATATAAAATATGAAATAACTTTTAAAAACATTTGAAATTTTGGAGTTTCCAGACAAAATGGAGAGACTTAGTGCTTACTGAGCTCATGGAGAATGTAAACAAACAGGGTGGGGCACGGTGACCGTATTAGAAAGTCAGGTGGGGGGAGCCGTATAGTGAGTTTTGGTCATAATTTGAAATGTCCGTATTAGCGGAACGCCGTAAAGCGGAACGCCGTAAAGCGGGGCCCTCCTGTACATTATATACAGTATTGGTCTCTCAGGCCCCAAATGTTAGTAGGAAAAAAATTTGAAAAGAAAAGAAAAAACTACAAAAACTGCTAAATAAAGTAATGCGCGTATGTGGAATTCGTTGATGTTGCCGCCACCACATCATTTTGGACAAACTTTTTGTTGGCACTGTATCTCGGTAAGTACTGATCAGAATTTTTTTTTTGTCTTATTACCTTCACAAAAATATGCTCTTTAACCCTTAAATGGTCCAAATGTATATACGTATACGTTTTTTCAACATCTGAAAGTATGTAAAAAAAATGTCGATTGTTTTTTTTGTTTTACATGTGAAAACGTGTAAAAAAAAAACTTTTATCTACATTTTTTTTTTTGTTATGTTTGAAAATATGTAAAAAAAGTAGATCTACTTTTGTAGCACTACGAATTTGAAAGTCGATCTGTTTGGACCGTTTAAGGGTTAATTCTGTAAGAAATTTTTTTTTTTTTTTTTTTTTTTTTTTCAAATTTCTTGGACACTGGAGCACCACTTCAGATTTTGGCCTTGGACCCTGAAAGGGTTAAACAAGATGGGTCCTATACAGATGACAGCAAGGAAATGAGTGAGCTACTCAAGTCCCAATATGACTCAGTTTTTAGCAAGCCGCTAACCAGACAGAGTTGAAGGTCTAAATGAATTTTTTATGAGAACCACAGAATTTGGTAAACACAAGCCTATCTGATGTTATCCTGACGCCAAATGACTTCGAACAGGCAATAAATAACATGCCCATGCACTCTGCCCCAGGGCCAGACATGGAACTCCGTGTTCATCAAGAACTGCAAGAAGCCCCTATCACGTGTTTTTACCATCCTATGGTGAGGGAGCATGGACACGGGGGTCGTCCCACAGTTACTAAAAAAACAGACATAGCCTCACTCTACAAAGGGGGCAGTAAAGCAATAGCAAAGAACTACAGACCGATAGCACTAACATCCCATATCACAAAAATCTTTGAAAGGGTCCTAAGAAGCAAGATTGCCACCCATCTAGAAACCCATCAATTACACAACATGGGTTTAGAGCAGGTCGCTCCTGTCTGTCCCAACTACTGGATCACTACGACAAGGTCCTAGATGCACTAGAAGACAAAAAGAATGCAGATGTAATATATACAGACTTTGCAAAAGCCTTCGACAAGTGTGACCATGGTGTAATAGCGCACAAAATCTGTGCTAAAGGAATAACAGGAAAAGTTGGTAGATGGATCTATAATTTCCTCACAAACAGAACACAAAGAGTAGTAGTCAACAGAGTAAAGTCTGATGTGGCTACAGTGAAAAGCTCTGTTCTGCTTGGCACAGTACTTGCTCCCATCTTGTTTCTCATCCTCATATCTGACATAGACATGGATGTCAGCCACAGCACCATGTCTTCCTTTGCAGATGACACCCGAATCTGCATGACAGTGTCTTCCATTGCAGACACTGCAAGGCTCCAGGTGGACATCAACCAAATCTTTCATTGGGCTGCAGAAAACAATATGAAGTTCAACGATGAGAAATTTCAATTACTCCTATATGGTAAACATGAGGAAATTAAAACTTCATCCGAGTACAGAACAAATTCTGGCCACCAAATAGAGCGAAAAACCAATGTCAAAGACCTGGGAGTGATCATGTCGGAGGATCTCACCTTCAAGGACCATAATGTTGTATCAGTCGCATCTGCTAGAAAAATGACAGGATGGATAATGAGAACCTTCAAAATGGGATGCCAAGCCCATGATGACTCTTCAGGTCCCTTGTTCTATCTAGGCTGGAATATTGCTGCACACTAACAGCACCTTTCAAGGCAGGTGAAATTGCTGACCTAGAAAATGTACAGAGAACCTCCACGGCGCACATAACGGAGATAAAATACCTCAATTACTGGGAGCGCTTGAAGTTCCTGAACCTGTACTCCCTGGAATGCAGGCAAGAGACATACATGATTATATACACCTGGAAAATCCTAAATTGACTAGTACCGAACTTGCACACGAAAATCACTCACTTCGAAAGCCGAAGACTCGGCAGATGATGCAACATCCCCCCAATGCAAAGCAGGGGTGTCACTAGCACGTTAAGAGAGAACACAATAAGTGTCAGGGGCCCGAGGCTGTTCAACTTCCTCCCAGCATACATAAGGGGGATTACCAGTAGACCCCAGGCTGTCCTCGAGCAGGCACTGGACAAGCACCTAAACTTGGTACCTGACCAGCCAGGCTGTGGCTCGTACGTTGGATTGTGTGCAGCCAGCAGTAACAGCCTGGTTGATCAGGCTCTGATCCACCATGAGGCCTGGTCACAGACTGGGCCACAGGGGCATTGACCCCTGGAACTCTCTCTCTAGGCAAACTCCAGGTAAACAGACATTTATGGCACTAAAATAACATTTTATCTGTTCATTAGTCATGTCTCTAGGCCCCTCTTACATTACTTTTGTTTTCCATTTTGAATTTTTATTCTCACAGAAAATAGAAAGTTTTCTGTTATGTATAATACTGCATTGTAAAAACGGTATAAATGATATCAGTGCACTTATGAAAGAATATTAGACTCACCAGTTGATGTGTACTGGACGTTTGGCTTGATTTGTTTACTCTTGAGTATCAGTAAAAATCGATCATTTTCGCTACTTTGAGCTCAATTTCAAGGTACTTGTCATCGTGAAACCAATCAAAATCATCTCTAATTCTGTAATATATCTTCCATTCTATCAAATGAGACCAAAGAAACGAGAATACAATCATAAATACCATACAAAAATTCACTAGAAAGTCGCTGTTTTAACCCTTTGAGGGTTTTCGTCGTACTAGTACGTCTTACGCGTAGGGGTTTTTGACGTACTAGTACGCATAAATTCTAGCGGCCTCAAATCTCGCGCGAAAAGGCTGATAGGCCTAGGTGTGAGAGAATGGGTCTGCGTGGTCAGTGTGCGCGGTAGAAAAAAATCTGGGACCCAGTGGTGCATTGTGGGAATGCCCTCTTAGTAAACAATGTCCACCATGCCTCGCGGTAAGAAGCTCCTCACTCCTCGGCGAATTGGGACACTTTTGTTCCCCAGTGACAGTTCTAATAGTGATGGAAGTGCCAGTGAAGATGAGTTTCGTGGTTTTAGTGAGGTTTTGACCGAAACTAATGACCATAATATCGGTAATAGTGAAGAAAACCCAGACGACCCTCAGCCTTCCACCTCTGGTGCTGGGCCCTCGTGTTCACGTTCAGTTGTTCCAGAACCCAAGAGGAAACTTCTATTTTCCCAAATCCCAGACTCAGATGAGAGCATGGGTGATGATAGTGATAGTGAATATGAACTACAAGCTCTTCAAACTAGTTCCAGTAGTGATAGTGAAGTGCAATATTCCCCAGTGAAGCGTCAGTATATACGACGATATATGCGCTCTGGAAGTGTGCCATATGCTATTCCAAGGGGAAGGAGTGTATCTCGGAGTACATCCCGTGGCTGTACAACAGGAACAGACAGTGAAAATGACGAAGATACTGTTGCAATTGGGATGGAAAATGTGCGTGGTGGTAGTGGTGCTGGCGGTGAGGCACCAGCAGTGGGCCATGCTGCCACCCACGCTGCCACCCACGCCGCTGCCTCAGCTGATCTAGAACAAAGGCCACCATCCCCCACTCCCCCACCACACCAGCCTCCACAACCACAACCTCCACAACCACAACCTCCACAACCACAACCACCTGTCATTGTCCAGTACCCACCAGCAGACCGCACCTGGGATTGGCAGGAAGCTGTCAATTTTGTTCCAAATCCCCACCAGTTTGATGGCAGCCAAAGTGGAATACGGCCATCTTGTACACTTGGGAACAATGCCACTGAACTGGAATGTTTCGAGTTATTCTTTGACGAACCACTGATGAAAAGTATTGTCATGGAAAGCAACACATACTACGAGTACACCATGGCAAACACAATACTTTCACCAAAATCACGTCTACACCAATGGAAGGAGGCAACTGTGGCTGAGCTGTATCTTTTCTTTGCCACAATAATGCTTATGCCACATGTGTATAAGCACAAAGTGAAATCATACTGGTCAACAGACCCCCTGATTGCAACACCAGGTTTCAGTGATATAATGCCAGTGAATCGATTTGTGCTAATGTTACGTATGCTTCACTTCTCAGATAAAACCAGGCCTGACAGAACTGACAGGTTATATAAGATTAGGAATGTGTTTGTGTATCTGAAACAGAAATTCAGTACTCATTTTTATCCCTTCAGGAAGCTTGTAATTGACGAGTCTTTGATTCTGTTCAAAGGAAGACTCTCTTTCAAGCAGTACATACCAAGCAAGAGGAAACGCTTTGGTATAAAGTTGTTTGTGCTTTGTGATTGTTACAGTGGTCTGGTATTGGATATTATTGTGTACACTGGAAGTTATACATTGCAAAATACCAGGAAGTTATTGGGCATCTCAGGTGATGTGGTTCGAACAATGATAGAACCATACCTTGGTAAGGGGCATATATTATATACAGATAACTGGTACACAAGCCCCTCACTCAGTGATTTTTTGCGAGTGAACATGACAGATGTGTGTGGCACAGTGCGTGCAAATCGAAAACATATGCCCAGGTTTGATGCTGGCACTCGCAGAGGTGAGGTGCAGGCGTTTGCTGCCAATGACATCATGGCATTTCGGTGGCATGACAAACGAGATGTCACACTGTTGTCATCAATTCACCCTAATGAAATGGCAGACAGTGGCAGGCAGCATAGAGAGAGAAATGAACCCATTCTAAAACCTGCAGCTGTTATTGATTACACCTTCAACATGCGTTCAGTGGACAAATGTGACATGCAGATTGGGTTTGCTGATTGTGTTCGCAAGAGTTATAAGTGGTACATCAAACTGTTTTTCCATCTTCTGGACATTTCCATGCTCAATGCTTATAATATGTATAAGATGAGCACCAGAAACAAACCACAGTACGGCGAATTCTGTTTGTCTGTCATCAGACAAATAGTATTCAAGTACCAAGGAAATGCACCTGCAATTGACCGCCCACCAAATTATCAACAACTACCTGCTCGTCTGAAGCATGGTGATCACTTCCTGGTAAAACTGCCTGCTACTGCTTTGAAGAAAAAGGCTCAGAAGAGGTGTTACGTCTGTTCACATACAAAAAAACGCCCACGACAACGCAGAGACACTCGTTTTATGTGTGAGGAGTGCAAAACTCCACTGTGCATGACACCATGTTTCAAAGACTTCCACAGGCTGCAGAACTTCTAGAAACATGTCCTGTGACTGTATATGTGTATATAAAATATAGAAAAATAGTAATAAACAACATTTCATATTGTTTGTTTGTGTAAATATTTTCTGTAAACAAAATAATGACAACAGTGTTTACGCCCTTATTGTGTAGTATTGAAAAAGAAATAACTTACAAAATACTGATCATGTTGGCCTCAGAGGCCATAAAAGTTACTCAGAAAAAGAAAAATTGAAAAAAAATTGAAAATAGTACATAAAAAAGTAAATAGAAAAATACCGGGTGACGGCAGTCGGCGATGTTACCATATGTTGTTCAATTTTGGGAAATTTCACACCTCCATATCTCGGTAAGTATTGACGCTAAAATTTTTTTGTTTAGCCTATAATGTTTAGAAAAAAATACTCTATTTTTTCATAAGAAAAAATAATTTTTTTTTTTTTTGAAATTTGGCCGACCCTGAGAACGAGTTTCGGAGAGGGCCTGTCGACCCTCAAAGGGTTAAACCATAAACACAAATATTTTTTTCTCATTATGCACAGCGTGCTTTAGGATTTTTTTTATATTGTGCACACTGACCACACAGACCCATTCTTTCATATGTAGGCCTGCCAGCTTTCTTCCACCAGATTTGAAGGCGCTAGAATTTAGGCGTACAAGTACGTGATCAAACCTCTCTGCAATGACGTACTTGTTGTATGTGACCGACCTTCGAAGGGTTAAGAAGGATCTTTCCATCATATATTGCCCAAGTTTCAATAAGATAGTCCAACAAACAAATGAGATACAATTCCCTAGATCAAGAACAAGAGCCCCTCACCAGAGTCAAGGAACCTGCCTTGAGGTCTGCTCGCTTATGGAAATTTTGCTTGCGTATGGGAGCAAAAAATCAACCCATCGACTGCTCGTATTTGGAAAAACTCGCACGTGGATGCGCTCGCAAGTAGAGGTTCCACTGTATAATATTTGTATACAGCCTCTCCTCACTTAACGACTAAGTTCCATTCTTAAGACCACATCGTTAAATGAATTCGTTGCGAAGTGAGGAGCATACTATAATTGTAGGGGGTTTGTGTCAACCATGTTCGATATTGTTTTAATGTCACCTTTGCACCATTTATAACATTTCTGGTATATTTTTAAATGTTTATACAGTAGTGTACTGTATATTATAATAAACAGAATAGGGGAAATGAGCTCTAATATACATTATTTAGGCATGCATATTGGTCAGAAAGCCTGTTGTAAGTCCAAGTCGTGGTAAACGAGTATGTCGCTAATTGAGGAGAGCCGGTATAGGGTTTGCAACTAGCCACAGTTTTAGTATCCATGGCAGGTCCTTTGAACATACCCCTAGTGGATATGGGGGTCCTACTGTAATCATAAACATGCTTAAATTTTTAAAATTCATGTAACACCCCTAAATGATGGGTAAAATTTACTAAATAACGTGGGTGGATGAGGGACTGTACTTACACCCTAGGAAGCATGGACAGGACTGATGGAGACCGTGTATATGTCCTGTAATTGAGCGAGTCACTTGATACATGAATCTGTCATGTACGGCTCCACTCCACTGACCACTAAAGGTGGTTTCACACTGGTGTCGTATAGACATCGCTAAATATATTCCCCTTGATTATTTTACTTTTAAATGATATAACAGGTTAAAGAGTTTATTATAATACCCAAGAATTTTCCAAGAATACATGTATTCTGTATGTGTATAGTAAAATTATGAATATAAAATTGAACACAAAAATGACTCGGAAATGCATTTTACATATGATTAGCCTATTTATTGCTATTTCTCTCGAAACCACTAGCTACCTCTTGAGGAACCCCAGTTGAGAAACTCCACTTTACATACACAAGATAGTGTATTGACATTATATTTATTTAGATATTCAGTTTCCTCTCATTTGAAACCTGAATGTGAAAATGAAGAGAAGCAGAAGATATACAAATCTTGAAGTCCCTCAGAATTTATACATAAATATTATTTCCATAACACAGGAAGGCCCCACTTTACAGTGCTACACTTTACGGCACTTCGCTAATACGTCGGTTTTCAATTGTACCCATTCTTCACTTACTCAGACTTCCTACAATAAATATATTCACCGCTCACTATAAACTAAGGATGAAAATATTTTAAAGTGTGTGTCCTGTACATATGCATTTTTAAACCTAACTCTATTCCTCACTTAACCCTTTGACTGTCGCAACCCCCAATCCTGAGGTGTCTCCTGGTGTCGCAAAATTTAACCCTTTCAGGGTCCAAGGCCAAAATCTGAAGTCACGCACCAGTGTCTAAGAAATTTTGAAAAAAAAAAAAATATTTTTTCTTACAGAATTAAAGAGCAAATTTTTGTGAAGGTAATAAAACAAAAAAAATTAGAATCTGATCAGTACTTACCGAGATACAGTGCCAAGAAGTTTATAGAAAATGATGTGGTGGTGGCAACATTGACGAATTCCACATGCGCGTATTATATTATTTTGTTGTTTTAGTTGTTTTTTCTTTTCTTTTCCAATTTTTTTCTATTCCTACTAACATTTGGGGCCTGAGAGACCAATACTGTATATAATTGATATATATAAACTCACTGTATTGAACACAATAACCGCACTAAAGTTATTATCATATTATTGTTTACCACTGTTGTTTATTACAATAAACATGCACAAATATTGTATAATACTAATGTTCTATCATATATTTACATATTTACAATCACTGGACATGGTTTTAGAACTGCTGGAGCTTGTGGAACTCCTTGAAACAAGGCACCATGCACAGAGGCCTCACCTTACATTCCTCACACATAAACCGAGTGTCTTTGCGTCTTTGTTGCCGTCGTTTTGTTTGTGCACAGACAATGCATCTCTTCTGAGCAAATTTCTTTTGAGTTGAAGGAAGCTGTATTATGAAATGATCACCTTCTGTCCTCAAACGCTTGGGTATATCGTGATGAATTCGAGGACCATGTTGTATTGCAGGTGTTGTTACCTGGTACTTCATTATGAGTTGTCTGACAACAGACAAACAAAATTCACCATACGGTGGTCTGTTACCAGTCTTTATTTGGTACATATTATATGCATTCAGCATTGAAATGTCCATGAGATGGAAGAAAAGTTTCATGTACCACTTGTAACTCTTACGAACACAGTCAACAAAACCAATCTGCATGTCACACTTGTCAACCAAGCGCATGTTTTGTGTATAATCAATCACTGACACTGGTTTTCGAATACGTTCATTAGTCACTCGATCAACTTTGCCACTGTCTTGCATTTCATTACGGTGAATGGTTGTCAACAATGTGACATCTCGTTTGTCATGCCACCGTAATGCCATGATGTCATTGGCAGTAAACACCTGCACGTCATCACCACGAACACCTGTGTTGAGCCTGGGCATATGTTTACGATTAGAACGCACTGTGCCACACTCATCTGTCTTGTTCACTCACATGAAATCACTGAGTAATGGGCTTGTGTACCAGTTATCGGTATATAATGTATGCCCCTTACCAAGGTAAGGTGCCATCACGTTTCTCACTACGTCACCTGAGATACCCAATAACATCTTGGTATCTTTCAATGTTTTACTACCCGTGTATACAACAATATCCAACACCAGGCCACTGTCACAATCACAGAGTACAAACAATTTTATACCAAAGCGGTTCCTCTTGCTCGGTATATACTGCTTGAATGACAGTCTACCTTTGAACAAAATCAAAGACTCGTCAATTACAAGATTCTTGAATGGATAAAAGTATATCCTGAACTTTTGTTTGAGATACATGAAAACATTTCTCATCTTGTATAACCTGTCACTTCTGTCAGGCCTGGTTTTGTCAGAGAAGTGCAACATACGTAACAGTAAGATAAACCTGTTCACTGGTATTATTTCACTTAAGGATGGGGTAGAAATTAGCCGATCTGTGGACCAGTATGCTTTTATATTATGCTTATAGACGTGAGGCATAAGCATTATTGTTGCAAAAAGCAAATACATTTCTGCAACAGTCGTCTCTTTCCACCTGTGTAGTCTTGACTGTGGTGATAAGATCGTATTTGCCATGGTGTACTGAAAATACTTATTACTTTCCCTGGCAATAATTTCCATCAATTGCTGGTCAAAGAATAATTCAAAGAATTCCAGTTCATTGGCCGTGGTTCCAAGGGGACAGGTAGGTAGAATTCCACTTTGAGAGTCATCAAAGTGGTGAGGCTTGGGAACAAAATTGGGATTTTGCTGCCAATCCCACATACGGTTTTGTGGTGGATACTGGACATCATAGGCTGGTTGTACGGGTGGTTGTGGTTGTGGCGGGCTGGTGGCTGACGCTCCGCTTTGTCCTTGAACTGACGAGTCAGCAGCGTGGGTCCCCACGTGGCACGGTGAGTCAAGCATGGCGGTGCCACTACCACCACCAGCACCACTAACACCATCCACTGATGCCTGTGGCCCATCCATGCCAAGTGTAGCCACATCATCCTCACTATCACTACCTAAAACGGGTGTAGGGCCACGGGATGTACTCCGGGATGTACTCCGTCCCCTGGGCACAGCATAGGGTACACTACCCGAGCGCATGCGGCGGCGAACATACCGACGCTTCACTGGTGAATATGATTCCTCACTATCACTACTCGAATGATCGTCGAGCACAATAAAATCAATCCATGTCAGAATCATCGTCATTACTGAAGTCAGAGGCCTGGCCACGCGAAAATATTAGTTTTCTCTTAGGTTTAGGAACACCCGACCGTGAGTCACGAGTGCCTACACCAGAGGTAGAAGGTTGAGGATCGTCGGGGTTTTCTGCACTATTATCGATATCCTGGTCATTATTTTCGGTCACTAACTTATCAAAGCCGTAGAATTCGTCTTCATTTGCACTTCCATCAGTGTCAGAACTATCAGACAGGAAGAGGAGAGTCCCAATTTTCCGTGGAGTGAGAGCTGACTTGCGACGAGGCATGGTGAACAAGGGTGACTGAGCCGGTGTTCCCACAATGCTATGCAGATGCCTAGATTTTTTGTTTACGGCGCACACCCACGCCGCAGACCCATTCTCTCACATGTAGGCCTATGAGCGCTTTCGTGCTAAATTTGACGGTGCTAGAATTTTGGCGTAGATCTACGGTTTGGACACTCACCGAAAAGCCGTAGATCTACGGGACGGACCCTGAAAGGGTTAAAAAAAAAAAATATTTTTTCTTATGAAATGATAGAGAATCTTTTCCCGATTGTAATGACACCAAAAAAACGAAATTTGATGGAAAACTGACGGAATTATGCACTCGCAAAGTTAGCGACCTCGGCGCTGTTTACAAATCGGCGATTTCGCCCACTTTGAGCCCTATTTTCGGCTAATTCCATTGTTCCAGTCGCCCAAACTCATAGCTATTTCTTTAGAACTCCATTTTGTCTATTGATTGAGTACAAGAAACTGCCCATTTACCGATTTCAACTACCTAATAATGTGGTCAGAAATTTGCAATTTGGCCAATTTCACGAAAACTAAAAAATATGACAATTTCAAAATAAGGTCCAGAATGAACAATGCAGACATTCCTGGCTCTAAAATAACATCATCTTTGCTCATCAGTCATGTCTCCAGGCCCCTCTGATATTACTCTTGCTTTCTGTTTTGAATTTTTATTCAAACAAAAAATAGAAGACTTACTATTATGCAGACTACTGCAATACTGTAATAATTGTATAAATAACATCAACCCATTCATGACTGCATATTAGAATGGCTTGTTGGACATTTATTGGACAATGGCATCATTTGTTTACTTTTGAACATTGGCAAAAATCAAACATTTCCCCTACTTTGAGCTCCATTTCTAGGTTCTTTTTATAGTAAAATCAATCAAAATCACCTCTATTTCTATAATATGTTTTCCATTCTATCAAATGAGACCAAGAAAACGAGAATACAACCATAAATACTATACGAAAATAGACCACAAAGTCGGCATTTTAATTAAAAAAATCGGTCGGAGTTTTTTTTTTCTCATTATGCACTGTGTGCTCCAGGATTTTTTTTATATGGTGCACACTGATCACACAGACCCATTCTCTCACATGTGGGCCTACCAGCTTTCTCCTGCTTGATTTGAAGCCGCTAGAATTTATGAGTATATATACGTCAAACACGGTACCTCGTAAGACGTATATATACGGCCGCGACAGTCAAAGGGTTAATGATGGAGTTCCATTCCTTAGACCACGTGGGTAAACGAATTCATCGCTAAGCAAGGAGCATACTATAACGGTAGAAGGTTTGTATCAACCCTCTTTGATATTGTGTTAATGTCACCTTTGCACCATTTATACCATTTTTAATGTTTTTTTGAATGTTTATACAGTAGCGTACTGTATATTATAATAAACAGAATAGAGGAAATCAGCTGTAATACAGTGGTCCCTCAATTATCGTCCTTAATCCGTTCCTGGAAGTGGGACTATTATTGAAATAGACGATTTTCGAATAAATTTTCCCCATAAGAAATAATGTAAATACAATCCGTTCCTGACACCCAGAAGTATTAAAATAAAAAATTTCTTAACATGAAATATAGATGTAGTACATACACAATACAATGGGACATGATGAATGAAACATTAACAGCATAACACTTACCTTTATTGGCGATTCTTCTTGGTGTATGGAAGACTGGAGGAGGAGAGAGATTGAATTACTGTTTGGAAGGGGAATCCCCTTCCATCAACACCTCAGGTACCAAGTGCTTTTCTGGGGTTACTTCTCTTCTCTGTTTCTTAATGCCACTAGGACCACCTTGAGAGTCACTGGAGTCCTGTCTCGCAAAAAACTGTCCAGAGAGCTCTGTTTCTGGCGTCTCTTTAAAACTTCCCTAAAATGGGCCAAGACTGTCACTGTACAAGTTGCCGATATGGCTTGCAACATCCTTCTCAGGGTGATGTTTCTGCATAAATCTTTCCATTCTACCCCACATTTCAAAAATCTCCTTAATTTCTGAAGAAGGCACCTTCTTCCATCTCTCTTCCTCCTCCTCTGCACCAAGATTCTGAGCTGTTATCTGTTGCTCTTCCTGCTGAAGCTCTTGCAGCTCCTCAGTGGTTAGCTCTTCGTTGTGGTCCTCCACCAACTCTTCCACATCCTCCAAACTCTCATCCAACCCCATGGAACAGCAGCAGCAGCAGCAGCAGCAGCTGCAGCTGCTGCAGCTGCTGCTGCTGCAGCTGCTGCTGCTGCTGCTGCTGCTGCTGCTGCTGCTGCTGCTGCTGCTGCTGCTGCTGCTGCTGCTGCTGCTGCTGCTGCTGCTGCTGCTGCTGCTGCTGCTGCTGCTGCTGCTGCTGCTGCTGCTGCTGCTGCTGCTGCTGCTGCTGCTGCTGCTGCTGCTGCTGCTGCTGCTGCTGCTGCTGCTGCTGCTGCTGCTGCTGCTGCTGCTGCTGCTGCTGCTGCTGCTGCTGCTGCTGCTGCTGCTGCTGCTGCTGCTGCTGCTGCTGCTGCTGCTGCTGCTGCTGCTGCTGCTGCTGCTGCTGCTGCTGCTGCTGCTGCTGCTGCTGCTGCTGCTGCTGCTGCTGCTGCTGCTGCTGCTGCTGCTGCTGCTGCTGCTGCTGCTGCTGCTGCTGCTGCTGCTGCTGCTGCTGCTGCTGCTGCTGCTGCTGCTGCTGCTGCTGCTGCTGCTGCTGCTGCTGCTGCTGCTGCTGCTGCTGCTGCTGCTGCTGCTGCTGCTGCTGCTGCTGCTGCTGCTGCTGCTGCTGCTGCTGCTGCTGCTGCTGCTGCTGCTGCTGCTGCTGCTGCTGCTGCTGCTGCTGCTGCTGCTGCTGCTGCTGCTGCTGCTGCTGCTGCTGCTGACGACAGCATACGCCGTATCAAGCCCGGCCGTCCAGTGCTAGGAGAGGGAATATCGACCAAAGTGGAAGAATGTCTTGACTAATATCATATGTCTCTGATACGTCCTGAAGCCAGCAGGAAGGAGCATGTACAAGCCAATATCTCCTGACGGTCCAGAGGGGGAAACCCCTCCCCGTTGAGGAGGACAGGTAGAGTGAAAGTGTGCACCCCAAGTGTGTGCAAGGCCGCATGGAGAGTAGTCCGTGCAGAGTGATAATGTGGGCACCACAGCAAGAAGTGTTCCACCATCTCAGGCTGTGAGGGACACCACTGGCAGTACGGAGAGTCCATCATCCGAAGGCGATATAGATGAGCCGCCAGTCGCGAGTGCCCGACTCGAAGGCGAGTCAGTACAATGTCCACTGAGTGGTTGGGATGGCAAGCCCAAGGGCAGGGGCCATTAAAAGTTCGGACAGAGCCCGACGCCGAAGAAGAGAGGGAGTGTGCAAGGCCCTCTTGCCACTGATGACGGATTCCCTTCCAGACAGCCCTTGTGAAATCAATATGGCCCAGGGCAAGAGGGGTAACAGTAGGAAGTGTGTGCGCGAGGGAGGCTGCCCGATCTGCCACTTCATTTCCCCAGATTCCAACATGGGCGGGAACCCACTGAAGGGAGATGCTCCAACCTGGGCTCCGCAAGAAGCGCAGGAGGAGAGATTGTGTCTGACGAACTAGGATGCGCAGTGATCGTGGATGGGCAGAGCACAAAAGTGCCAGGGAAGATTGGGAATCAGAGAAGAGGACCAGTGGTTGTGGGGGAATGGAACTCCCCAGTGCCACAGTAGAGTTCACAACTGACATAGGCTCATCAGGGGCTGCCTCAAACCCCTCAAAATCCCTCCTGTGGACACAATCTGGCCACAAGTTTCTCCAAGCAGAGTTCAAAGTCCTGGTAGTCTCTCCCTCCCAAGCCTTACCTATAAGGCTTATGCAATGGAGAATACTGAAGTGTTCTTTCCAAAAATCTCTTAGGGTCAAGTGAGTGTCTGAGGTCACATTAAAGCACCTTTCAAACATTGCTTTGGTGTAGAGTTTTTTAAAGTTTGAAATGACCTGCTGGTCCATGGGCTGGAGGAGAGGAGTGGTATTCGGGGGCAAGAACTTTACTGTGATGAACCCAAACTCCTTCAGAATTAGGTCATCCAAGTTTGGAGGATGAGCAAGGTGCATTGTCCATTACTAGGAGGCACTTGAGATCCAATTTCTTTTCCAGGAAGTAATTCTTCACACTAGGGCCAAACACTTCATTGAACCACTCGACGAAAATTTCCCTCGTGACCCATGCCTTATTATTAGATCTCCAAAACACACACAATTTACTCTTCATAACATTGTTTTTCTTGAACACTCTGGGATTTTCAGAATGGTACACTAGTAACGGCTTCACTTTGAAATCCCCACTAGCATTAGCACAGAACATGAGCGTCAGCCTGTTTTTCATAGGCTTGTGTCCTGGCAGTGCCTTTTCTTCCTGAGTAATGTAGGTCCTCTTTGGCATTTTCTTCCAAAAGAGGCCTGTTTCGTCACACTTGAACACTTGTTCAGGTTTCAGTCCTTCAGCCTCTATGTACTCCTTGAATTCCTGCACATATTTTTCAGCTGGTAGTAGGTTGGTAGACAGCAACCACCCAGGGAAGTACTACCGTCCTGCCAGATGACTGTGAAACAAAAACCTGTAACTGTTTTGCATGATGGTAGGATTGCTGGTTTCTTTTTCTGTCTCATAAACACGCTAGAAAACAGGGATTTCTTGCTACTCCTACTTACACTTTGGTCACACTTCACAGACACGCACATGCATATATATATATACATACATCTAGGTTTTTCTCCTTTTTCTAAATAGCTCTTGTTCCTCTTTATTTCTTCTATTGTCCATTTGGAAGTGGAAAAGAATCTTTCCTCCGTAAGCCATGCGTGTCATATGAGGCGACTAAAATGCCGGGAGCAATGGGCTAGTAACCCCTTCTCCTGTAGACATTTACTAAAAAAGAGAAGAAGAAAAACTTTATAAAACTGGGATGCTTAAATGTGCGTGGATGTAGTGCGGATGACAAGAAACAGATGATTGCTGATGTTATGAATGAAAAGAAGTTGGATGTCCTGGCCCTAAGCAAAACAAAGCTGAAGGGGGTAGGAGAGTTTCGGTGGGGGGAAATAAATGGGATTAAATCTGGAGTATCTGAGAGAGTTAGAGCAAAGGAAGGGGTAGCAGTAATGTTAAATGATCAGTTATGGAAGGAGAAAAGAGAATATGAATGTGTAAATTCAAGAATTATGTGGATTAAAGTAAAGGTTGGATGCGAGAAGTGGGTCATAATAAGCGTGTATGCACCTGGAGAAGAGAGGAATGCAGAGGAGAGAGAGAGATTTTGGGAGATGTTAAGTGAATGTATAGGAGCCTTTGAACCAAGTGAGAGAGTAATTGTGGTAGGGGACCTGAATGCTAAAGTAGGAGAAACTTTTAGAGAGGGTGTGGTAGGTAAGTTTGGGGTGCCAGGTGTAAATGATAATGGGAGCCCTTTGATTGAACTTTGTATAGAAAGGGGTTTAGTTATAGGTAATACATATTTTAAGAAAAAGAGGATAAATAAGTATACAAGATATGATGTAGGGCGAAATGACAGTAGTTTGTTGGATTATGTATTGGTAGATAAAAGACTGTTGAGTAGACTTCAGGATGTACATGTTTATAGAGGGGCCACAGATATATCAGATCACTTTCTAGTTGTAGCTACACTGAGAGTAAAAGGTAGATGGGATACAAGGAGAATAGAAGCATCAGGGAAGAGAGAGGTGAAGGTTTATAAACTAAAAGAGGAGGCAGTTAGGGTAAGATATAAACAGCTATTGGAGGATAGATGGGCTAATGAGAGCATAGGCAATGGGGTCGAAGAGGTATGGGGTAGGTTTAAAAATGTAGTGTTAGAGTGTTCAGCAGAAGTTTGTGGTTACAGGAAAGTGGGTGCAGGAGGGAAGAGGAGCGATTGGTGGAATGATGATGTAAAGAGAATAGTAAGGGAGAAAAAGTTAGCATATGAGAAGTTTTTACAAAGTAGAAGTGATGCAAGGAGGGAAGAGTATATGGAGAAAAAGAGAGAGGTTAAGAGAGTGGTGAAGCAATGTAAAAAGAGAGCAAATGAGAGAGTGGGGGAGATGTTATCAACAAATTTTGTTGAAAATAAGAAAAAGTTTTGGAGTGAGATTAACAAGTTAAGAAAGCCTAGAGAACAAATGGATTTGTCAGTTAAAAATAGGAGAGGAGAGTTATTAAATGGAGAGTTAGAGGTATTGGGAAGATGGAGGGAATATTTTGAGGAATTGTTAAATGTTGATGAAGATAGGGAAGCTGTGATTTCGTGTACGTATAGGACAAGGAGGAATAACATCTTGTAGGAGTGAGGAAGAGCCAGTTGTGAGTGTGGGGGAAGTTCGTGAGGCAGTAGGTAAAATGAAAGGGGGTAAGGCAGCCGGGATTGATGGGATAAAGATAGAAATGTTAAAAGCAGGTGGGGATATAGTTTTGGAGTGGTTGGTGCAATTATTTAATAAATGTATGGAAGAGGGTAAGGTACCTAGGTATTGGCAGAGAGCATGCATAGTTCCTTTGTATAAAGGCAAAGGGGATAAAAGAGAGTGCAAAAATTATAGGGGGATAAGTCTGTTGAGTATACCTGGTAAAGTGTATGGTAGAGTTATAATTGAAAGAATTAAGAGTAAGACGGAGAATAGGATAGCAGATGAATAAGGAGGCTTTAGGAAAGGTAGGGGGTGTGTGGACCAGGTGTTTACAGTGAAACATATAAGTGAACAGTATTTAGATAAGGCTAAAGAGGTCTTTGTGGCATTTATGGATTTGGAAAAGGCGTATGACAGGGTGGATAGGGGGGCAATGTGGCAGATGTTGCAAGTGTATGGTGTAGGAGGTAGGTTACTGAAAGCAGTGAAGAGTTTTTACGAGGATAGTGAGGCTCAAGTTAGAGTATGTAGGAAAGAGGGAATTTTTTTCCCAGTAAAAGTAGGCCTTAGACAAGGATGTGTGATGTCACCGTGGTTGATTAATATATTTATAGATGGGGTTGTAAGAGAAGTAAATGCGAGGGTCTTGGCAAGAGGCGTGGAGTTAAAAGATAAAGAATCACACACAAAGTGGGAGTTGTCACAGCTGCTCTTTGCTGATGACACTGTGCTCTTGGGAGATTCTGAAGAGAAGTTGCAGAGATTGGTGGATGAATTTGGTAGGGTGTGCAAAAGAAGAAAATTAAAGGTGAATACAGGAAAGAGTAAGGTTATGAGGATAACAAAAAGATTAGGTGATGAAAGATTGGATATCAGATTGGAGGGAGAGAGTATGGAGGAGGTGAACGTATTCAGATATTTGGGAGTGGACGTGTCAGCGGATGGGTCTATGAAAGATGAGGTGAATCATAGAATTGATGAGGGAAAAAGAGTGAGTGGTGCACTTAGGAGTCTGTGGAGACAAAGAACTTTGTCCTTGGAGGCAAAGAGGGGAATGTATGAGAGTATAATTTTACCAACGCTCTTATATGGGTGTGAAGCGTGGGTGATGAATGTTGCAGCGAGGAGAAGGCTGGAGGCAGTGGAGATGTCATGTCTGAGGGCAATGTGTGGTGTGAATATAATGCAGAGAATTCATAGTTTGGAAGTTAGGAGGAGGTGCGGGATTACCAAAACTGTTGTCCAGAGGGCTGAGGAAGGGTTGTTGAGGTGGTTCGGACATGTAGAGAGAATGGAGCGAAACAGAATGACTTCAAGAGTGTATCAGTCTGTAGTGGAAGGAAGGCGGGGTAGGGGTCGGCCTAGGAAAGGTTGGAGGGAGGGGGTAAAGGAGGTTTTGTGTGCGAGGGGCTTGGACTTCCAGCAGGCATGCGTGAGCATGTTTGATAGGAGTGAATGGAGACAAATGGTTTTTAATACTTTACATGCTGTTGGAGTGTGAGCAAAGTAACATTTATGAAGGGATTCAGGGAAACCGGCAGGCCGGACTTGAGTCCTGGAGATGGGAAGTACAGTGCCTGCACTCTGAAGGAGGGGTGTTTATGTTGCAGTTTAAAAACTGTAGTGTAAAGCACCCTTCTGGCAAGACAGTGATGGAGTGACTGATGGTGAAAGTTTTTTTTTTTTTCGGGCCACCCTGCCTTGGTGGGAATCGGCCAGTGTGATAATAAAAAAAAAAATAATTTTTCAGCTGCTTTTTGGTCCGAACTGGCAGCCTCACCATGCCTTATCACACTCTGTATGCCAGTACGCTTCTTAAATCTCTCAAACCAGCCTTTGCTGGCCTTAAATTCACTCTCATCACCACTAGTTGCAGGCAATTTCTTTACCAAATCGTCATGCAACTGCCTAGCCTTTTCACAAATAATCGACGTCATAAGTCTATCTCCTGCTAATTGTTTCTTGTTTATCCACACCATTTTTGAGTACTGGTGATCTCATTTTTGTCAGCATATTTACCCCGTTTGCAACAATAGCTTCCTTGATTTCCTTTTTCTTGGCTATGATGGAAGATATGGTTGTACGGGATTTGTTATACATCCTGGCCAGTTCGCCCACACGTACGCCACTTTAATATTGTTCAATGATGTTTTTCTTAAATTCAATCGTATTTCTCACCTTCTTTACCAAAGGCTTGGCACTAGGAGCTTTCTTTGGTGCCATGGTAGCTTATTTAGCACTTGCAAGCACTAATATGAATGGAATACAGTGGACCCTCGACCAACGATATTAATTCGTTCCTGAGAGCTCATTGTTAGTTGAAATTATCGTTAGTCGTGTTAATTTTCCCCATAAGAAATAATGGAAATCAAATTAATCCGTTCCTGACACCCCAAAGTATTGAAAAAAAAAAAATTTTACCACATGAAATATAAATTTTAATACACACAAACTGAAGAAGACATGTACAATTACATGACACTTACCTTTATTGAAGATCTGGTGATGATTGATGGGATGGGAGGAGGGGAGAGTGTGGATGGTGTTAGTGTTTAGAAGGGGAATCCCCTTCCATTAGAACTTGAGGTGTCAAGTCCTTTTCCGGGGTTACTTCCTTTCTTCTTTTAATGCCACTAGGACCAGCTTGAGAGTCACTGGACCTCTGTCGCACAACATATCTGTCCACAGAGCTCTGTACCTCCCGTTCCTTTAAGATTTGTCTAAAATGGGCCATAACATTTTCATTGTAATAGTCACCAGCATGGCTTGCAATAGCTGTGTTAGGGTGATTTTCATCCATAAAGGTTTGCAGTTCAACCCACTTTGCACACATTTCCTTAATCTTTGAAGTAGGCACAATGGATTCCACAACTGGCATAGGCGTCTCAGGGTTAGCCCCAAACCCTTCAAAATCTTTCTTAATTTCCATGCTAATTCTCACCCTTTTTATCACAGGGTTGGCACTAGAAGCTTTCTTGAGGCCCATGGTGACTTATTTTGCAGGTGCAATCACCAAAAACGCTGTGATAATATGAAATGTTCCGATTGTATGTTTGGATGCGACCGCGGTGGCTGGCTTGTAAACACTGGCACCCACGGGAAAAGTGAGGCGCGCTCAGCGTTGGTCGAGTTTCTTAGCGCTAGTCGAGGCAAAATATTTGCGTTAAAATGTATTGCTAGTCGGATTTAATGTTACAGTGGACCCCCGCATACCGGACGCCTTGCATAACGGACAATCCGCATACCGGACGCTTTGATCGCTAAAATTTTGCCTCGCATACCGCCCAAAAACCCGCTCAGCGCCCTTCGTCCGAGACGCGTCCAATGTGCGGCCTGAGCCAGCCTCATATGTTCCGCCGGTGGCATTGTTTACCAGCCAGCCTCCGCGGTAACATTCAAGCATACAATCGGAATATTTCGTATTATTACAGTGTTTTCGGTGCTTTATCTGGAAAATAAGTGACCATGGGCCCCAAGAAAGCTTCTAGTTCCAACCCTACAGCAATAAGGGTTAGAATTCCAATAGAGATGAAGAAAGAGATCATTGATAAGTATGAAAGTGGAGTGCGTATCACCGACCTGGTCAGGTTGTACAAGAAACCCAAATCAACCATCTCTACTATTGTGGGCAACAGAAAGGCAATCAAGGAAGCTGTTCTTGCCAAAGGTTTAACTGTGTTTTCGAAACAGAGATCGCAAGTGATGGAAGATGTTGAGAGACTCTTATTGGTGTGGATAAATGAAAAACAGCTAGCAGGAGATAGCGTTTCTCAAGCGATCATAAGCGAAAAGGCTAGGAAGTTGCATGAGGATTTAATTAAAAAAAGGCCTGCAACTAGTGATGATGTGAGTGAATTTAAGGCCAGCAAAGGTTGGTTTGAGAGATTTAAGAAGCGTAGTGGCATACATAGTGTGATAAGGCATGGTGAGGCTGCCAGTTCGGACCACAAAGCGGCTGAAAAATATGTGCAGGAATTCAAGGAGTGCATAGAAACTGAAGGACTGAAACCTGAACAAGTGTTTAATTGTGATGAAACAGGCCTGTTTTGGAAGAAAATGCCAAGCAGGACCTACATTACTCAGGAGGAAAAGGCACTCCCAGGACATAAGCCTATGAAAGACAGGCTTACTTTGTTGATGTGTTCCAATGCTACTGGTGATTGCAAAGTGAAGCCTTTATTAGTGTATCACTCTGAAACTCCCAGACCGTTCAGGCAAAAGAATGTCCTCAAGGAAAATTTGTGTGTGCTGTGGAGGGCAAACAGTAAGGCATGGGTCACTAGGGACTTTTTCTATGACTGGTTACACCATGCATTTGCCCCCAATGTGAAAGATTACCTAACTGAAAAGAAATTAGAACTTAAGTGCCTCCTGGTGTTAGACAATGCCCCTGGTCATCCTACAGACGTGGCAGAGCGACTTTATGGGGACATGAAATTCATTAAGGTGAAGTTTTTACCTCCTAATACCACTCCTCTCCTGCAGCCCATGGACCAGCAGGTTATTGCAAACTTCAAAAAACTGTACACAAAAGCTCTGTTTGAAAGGTGCTTTGTAGTGACCTCAGAAACTCAACTGACTCTAAGAGACTTTTGGAGAGATCACTTTAATATCCTCAATTGTATAAACCTTATAGGTAAGGCTTGGGAGGGAGTGACTAAGAAGACCTTGAACTCTGCTTGGAAGAAACTGTGGCCAGAATGTGTAGACAAAAGGGATTTTGAAGGGTTTGAGGCTAACCCTGAGAGGAGTATGCCAGTTGAGGAATCAATTGTGGCATTGGGGAAGTCCTTGGGGTTGGAGGTTAGTGGGGAGGATGTGGAAGAGTTGGTGGAGGACGACAATGAAGAACTAACCACTGATGAGCTGATAGATCAACTTCAAGAGCAAGAGGCCAGACCTGAGGAAACTGGTTCAAAGGAGGGGAGAGAGAAATTGAAGGAATTGCCTACTACAAAGATTAAGGAAATGTGTGCAAAATGGCTTGAAGTGCAAACCTTTTTTGATGAAAATCACCCTCACACAGCTATTGCAAGCTGTGTTGGCAACCTGTACACTGACAATGTTGTGAAACACTTTAGGGAAGTCATAAAGGAACGAGAGGTACAGGCCACTATGGACAGATATGTTGTGCGAAAGAAGTCCAGTGACTCTGAAGCTGGTCCTAGTGGCATTAAAAGAAGAAGGGAAGTAACCCCAGAAAAGGACTCGACACCTCAAGTCTTAATGGAAGGGGATTCCCCTTCTAAACACTAACACTCTCTCTCCCCTCCTCCCATCCCATCAATCATCACCAGATCTTCAATAAAAGTAAGTGTCATGTAATTGTGCATGCCTTTTTCAGTTTGTGTGTATTAAAATTAACATTTCATGTGGTAAAATTTTTTTTTTTCATACTTTTGGGTGTCTTGCACGGATTAATTTGATTTCCATTATTTCTTATGGGGAAAATTCATTCGCATACCGAACATTTCGCATAACAGCCAGCCCTCTTGCACGGATTAAGGTCGCTATGCGGGGGTCCACTGTATATGATGCCATCGTTGGTTGAGGGTCCACTGTATTATGAAATATTTCTTATGAACACATGGGGGGACGTCGCTCACTGGTAAACAATGGCACACTGGCTGGAAAGGGAGGCTGAGGCGCTCAGATCCGTGAGTACGTGTCCAGGATGAAAGACGATTAGCGAGTTAACGGACCATTTGTGAGCCAATGTTTAGACGAAATAACGTGACGATTTCCGAAATGGACGACTTTCAGGCTGGACGATTATTGAGGGACCACTATATTTAGGTATGCATACTGGTCAGAAAGCCTCTCGTAAGTCCGAGTCGTCGGTAAATGAGTATGTCATTAATTGAGGAGAGGCTGTATTTGATAGTGTAAACATGTTATCAGTCTATTATTGTATTTGAAAGTGAAAAAAGGCCGTTACACTTCAGCAATTTTCACTGTACAGTAGTAGCCTGGAAATTAACCTGCTTCATAAGTGGGGCCCTCCTGTATTAGAATTTAGCCTTGATGATGCATAGGGTGTGAATACATATAAGAGCATTATGAGGGGAAGGAAGAACACTGTAACATCTTATGGCTACATGCAACTTATGGCTGGTAATATGCAGTAAATGTGGGTTAGTGGGCATTTGTTAATGTCCAGCAGTTGATCGATTAAGCGGAGTACATTCACATAAATGAAATGTCAAGTATAACAAAATTTTCAGTAAATCAGATACCCCTCCCCCTTGTTAAGTCAGTTTCATAAGACCTTTACTGTACAGTAGTACAGTACAGTGGACCCCCGCCTTAAGATATTAATTCGTTCCTGAGAGCTCATCGTAAGCCGAAATTATCGTAAGGAGAAATAATTTTCCCCATAAGAAATAATGGAAATCAAATTAATCCGTTCCTGACACTCCAAAGTATGAAAAAAAAAATTTTACCACATGAAATATTAATTTTAATACACACAAACTGAAGAAGACATGCACAATTACTACTCTACTAAGAATAGAATACATGACACTTACCTTTATTGAAGATCTGGTGATGATTGATGGGATGGGAAGAGGGGAGAGTGTGGAAGTTATTGTTTAGAAGGGGAATCCCCTTCCATTAAGGCTTGAGGTATCAAGTCCTTTTCCGGGGTTACTTCCCTTCTTCTTTTATGCCACTAGGCCCAGCTTGAGAGTCACTGGACCTTTGTCGCACAACAAATCTGTCCATAGAGGTCTGTACCTCCCGCAAAGGTTTGCAGTTCAACCCACTTTGCACCCATTTCCTTAATCTTTGAAGCAGGCAACTTCCTCAGTTTCTCTCTCCTCTCCTCTGAAGCAGTTTCCTCAGGTCTGGCCTCTTGCTGTTGAAGATGATCTTGCAGCTCATCAGTGGTTAGTTCTTCATTGTCCTCCTCCACCAACTCTTCCACATCCTCCCCACTAACCTCCAACCCCATGGACTTTCCCAATGCCACAACAGATTCCACAACTGGCATAGGCTCCTGAGGGTTAGCCCCAAACCCTTCAAAATCCCTTTCTTCTACACATTGTGGCCATAGTTTCTTCCAAGCAGAGTTCAAGGTCCTCTTAGTCACTCCCTCCCAAGCCTTACCTATAAGGTTTACACAACTGAGGATGCTAAAGTGATCTTTCCAAAACTCTCTTAGTCAGTCGAGTGTCACTTCAAAGCACTTTTGAAACATAGCTTTTGTGTAGAGTTTTTTGAAATATGAAATGACCTGCTGGTCCATGGGCTGCAGGAGAGGAGTGGTATTAGGAGGCAAAAACTTGACCTTATTGAAGCTCATGTCCCTAGAAAGTTGCTCTACCAAGTCTGAAGTATGACCAGGATCATTGTCTAATACCAGAAGGCACTTAAGTTCCAGTTTCTTTTCCATTAGGTAATTTTTCACAGTGGGGGCAAATGCATGGTGTAAACAGTCATAGAAAAAGTCCCTAGTGACCCATGCCTTACTATTTGCCCTCCACATCACACACAAATTAGCCTTGACAACATTGTTTTGCCTGAACACTCTGGGAGTTTCAGAGTGATACGCCAATAAAGGCTTCACTTTGCAATCACCACTAGCATTAGCACACATCAGAAGAGTAAGCCTGTCTTTCATAGGCTTATGTCCTGGGAGTGCCTTTTCCTCCTGAGTAATGTAGGTCCTGCTTGGCATTTTCTTCCAAAACAGGCCTGTTTTGTCACAATTAAACACTTGTTCAGGTTGCAATTCTTCACTGCCTATGTAATCCTTGAATTCGTTCACATATTTTTCAGCCACTTTTTGGTCCGAACTGGCAGCCTCACCATGCCTTATCACACTATGTATGCCACTACGATTCTTAAATCTCTCAAACCAACCTTTGCTGGCCTTAAATTCACTCACATCACCACTAGTTGCAGACATTTTTCAAATTAAATCCTCATGCAACTTTTTAGCATTTTCACATATGATCGCTTGAGAGATGCTATCTCCTGCTATCTGTTTTTTGTTTATCCACACCAATAACAGTCTCTCAACATCATCTATCGCTTGCGATCTCTGTTTCTAAAACAAACTTGCACCTTTTGCAAGAACAGCTTCCTTGACTGCCATTTTGTTGGCCACGATAGTAGCGATGATTGATTGGGGTTTGGTATACAACCTGGCCAGCTCCGAGACACGCACTCCACTTTCGTACGTACTTAGCAATTATCTCTTTCTTCATTTCCATAGTAATTTTCACCCTTTTTCCTGCAGGGTTGGCACTAGAAGCTTTCTTGGGGCCCATGGTGACTTATTTTGCAGCTTTTTTTTTTTTTTTTCAACAAGTCGGCCGTCTCCCACCGAGGCAGGGTGACCCAAAAAAAGAAAGAAAATCCCCAAAAAGAAAATACTTTCATCATCATTCAACACTCTCACCACACTCACACATAATCACTGTTTTTGCAGAGGTGCTCAGAATACAACAGTTTAGAAGCATATACGTATAAAGATACACAACATATCCCTCCAAACTGCCAATATCCCAAACCCCTCCTTTAAAGTGCAAGCATTGTACTTCCCATTTCCAGGACTCAAGTCCGACTATATGAAAATAACCGGTTTCCCTGAATCCCTTCACTAAATATTACCCTGCTCACACTCCAACAGATCGTCAGGTCCCAAGTACCATTCGTCTCCATTCACTCCTATCCAACACGCTCACGCAGGCTTGCTGGAAGTCCAAGCCCCTCGCCCACAAAACCTCCTTTTGCAGCTACAATCACTAAAAACACTGTGATAATATGAAATGTACCGAATGCATGCGTGGATGCGACCGCACTGGCTGGCTTGTAAACACTGGCACGCACTGGGCAGCTGAGGCCATGCGTGGGACGGGTCCTGGATGAATCGCATGAGGCGAGGCAAAATTTTTGCAATAAAATGTATCGTATGGCGGATTTAACGTACCGCGATGCCATTGTAAGGCGGGGGTCCACTGTATTTTAAAAGTTGATAGTAATATTTCTGTATAGGTTCTCCTTGAAGAGATGCTTTGATGCTGGTGAATTAGAGCTATCCTTCGTTTCCTTGGGACATAGCTAATTGACTCTTCCTTAGACATTACATAATCCTTGTGGGTTTAGATCTTCTCCAAGATTATAAAAATGTGTGCATATTATAAGGTATCTGCCACAATATTTTGTTTTCATATTGAGGAATTAATTTATTTTGTTTTATTTCAGATGCCCAGCATTAAGCTTCAGAGCAGTGATGGCGACACCTTCGAGGTGGACGTAGAAATTGCTAAACAAAGTGTCACCATAAAAACAATGTTGGAAGACTTGGGTAAGTACACTGTTGAACAATGCTGGAAGACTTGGGTAAGTACACTGTTGAACGGTGTTGGAAGACTTTGGTAAATATACTGTTGAACAATGTTGGAAGAACATTTTTTTGCACTTAAGGATGAAATATATTTTGGAAAACAGTAAACTGCATTACTGTCATTGAGTAAAAGAAGATACAGTGTGTGTTGTAATATTAGTAACCTGCCCTCCTAGAGTTTATAACAAATTTCTTGATGCTCTGCATGTTTAGGTTAGGCTTGGTTAACCCTTAAACGGCCCAAACGTATATGTATGTTCTCTCATGTAGCGCCCCAAATTTTTTGAGGAAAAAAAATTTTTTTTTTTTTTAATAGGAAAAAAGAGCATATGGTACCCAGGCATCCCAATTATTTTAATATGGCGCACAGTGAGTGCGCACACCCATTCTCTCATGTCTAGGCGACTCGGGCTTATTGTGGCAATGTTGAATGAATGACAAAGAAAACGTATATATACGTTTGGGGCGCTACACGAGAGAACGTATATATACGTTTGGGCCATTTAAGGGTTAAGTTCGATAGTCGTTTATAAGAAGAAATTTAGCGTTTATAATTTATAATCATGTCATTAGTGAATAAAGGCAGTTGAAATCTTTGTAGCATGAGCACTAAGACAGAGGCCAACAAAGCGCATGTTAAAACTTTACTGTCAGATATCACATTTTCATTTAAATATCACAATCACACACTTAAAGTTGTTAGCCAAAGTGATGTACACTAATAATGTTTATGAGGATTGGCTAATGTTGGATTATAAGAGAACAAGACTTAAAGAAGAGTGAGTGTAGTAACCATGACTTGTGTTGTGTTTTACACATTCTTGGTGTGGCAGGGATGGACGAGGATGAAGAGGAAGTGGTGCCTCTCCCAAACGTCAATGCAGCTATTCTGAAGAAGGTAATTCAGTGGTGCACCTACCACAAAGATGACCCACCTCTTCCTGATGATGATGATAATAAGGAAAAACGCACAGATGATATCTCCTCTTGGGATGCAGATTTTTTGAAGGTATGGATAATTTTGTAAGCAGTCCTATAAACCACAAATTAAAAAAACAGCAAAAATTAGCCCTTTTACCGAGTGATGTACTAGAACATGGGGGACCAAGTAGTGTCTGATGTTTATTAACCCTTTGAAGGTCCAGACCCCTGATCTGAAATATGTCTACAGGGTCCAAAATTAAAAAAAATCTTATGAAGTGATTGACTATTTCTAAAAGTAATAACACCAAAGGAATGAAATTTGATGGAAAACTTATGAAATTACACTTTCACAAAGTTAGCAGTCTCTGTGATATTTACGCACCAGTAATTTCATCCACTTAGGGTCCTATTTTAGGCCAATTTCATCATTCCAGTCTACCAACTCTTAGCTATCTTGCTTATATACCTTGCAGTAGACCAAACTCTTAGCAGTTTCACTAGTATACCTTCCATTCTACTGATTGAGCACAAGAAGCTGCCCATTTAACTATTTCAGCTATTCAATAAAGTGATCAGAAATAGGTAATTTGGCCTATTTCACACAAAATAAAAAAGTCAATTTAAAAATAGGGTCCAGAATAAACAATTTAGACATTCATAGCACTAAAACAACGTTTCCTCTATTCATTACAGTAGTTACATCCCCAAGCTTCTCCTATATTACAATTGTTCTCCTTTTTGAATTTTTACTCAAAAAAATAAAAGATTTACCGCTATGCAGACTACTGCATTATTGTAATAATTGTATAAATAATGTAAGCACATTCATGAACACTCATCAGATGGGCCATTTGAAAATGTATTGAACGAGGATGTGATTTGTGTCCTCTACCTCTAGAACATTGGCAAAAATCAAATATTTCCATTACTTTGAGCTCAGTTTCAAGCTACTTCCTGCCCTGAAACAAACAAAAATTCATCTCTATTTCTGTAATATATCTTCCATTCTATCAAAGAAACCGAGAATAAATAAAAAATGCACCGCAAAGTTGCTATTTTAAACCATACACGCGGTTATTTTTATTCACTATTTAGGACACGATTTTTTTTAATGTGGTGCACACTCACCCATAGACCCATTCTCTCTTATCTGGGTCAAAATTTACTGCACATAGCTTACCTGAGTGAACTGAACTCATCACATAGTTCCACAGCACAGACCCTTACTTCAAAATCATAGTACAGTGGTACCTTAACTTACGAGTTTAATTCATTCTGTGACCGAGCTCATAACTCAATTTGCTCGTATATCAAATCAGTTTTCCTCGTTGAAATTAACTGAAATGTCATTAACCCTTTCAGGGTTTTGGCCGTACTAGTACGGCTTACGCACCAGGGTCCATGACGTGCTAGTACTCATAAGTTCTAGCGCCTTCAGATCTTGTGAGAGAAAGCTGGTAGGCTTACATATGAAAGAATGGGTCTATGTGGTCAGTGTGCGCAGTATAAAAAAAATCCTGCAGCACACAGTGCGTAATGAGAAAAAAAAAAAAAACTTCGATCGTGTTTTTGGATTAAAACAGCGTCTTTGCACTATATTTTCGTATGGTATTTATTGTTGTATTCTAGTTTTTCTGGTCTCATTGTATAGAATGGAAGACATATTACAGAAATTGAGATGATTTTGACTGGTTTTACAATGAAAAGTACCTTGAAAATGAGCTCAAAGTAGCAGAATTGTTCGATTTTTACCAAAGTTCAAAAGTAAACAAATCATGCCATGCGTCCAATACACGTCAACTGGTGAGTCTAATATTCTTTCACAAGTGCCCTGATATTATTTATACCATTTCTACACTAATGCAGTAGTCTGCATAACAGTAAATCTTCTATTTTTTGTGAGAATAAAAATTCAAAATGGAAAGCAAAAGAATGTAAGAGGGGCCTGGGGACGTGACTAATGAACAGAGGAAATGTTATTTTAGTGCCAGGAATGTCTTTCTTGTTTATTCTGAGCCCTATTTGGAAACTGGCATCTTTTGTAATTTGTGTGAAATTGGCAAAATTGCTAAATTCTGACCACTGTATTGGATAGTTGAAATCGGTAAATTAGTGGTTTCTTGTACTCATTCGATAGAAAAAAATAGAGTTCTAGCAGAATAGTTATGATTTTTGTCGACTAGTACATTGGAATTGGCCGAAAATAGGGCTCAAAGTGGGCAAAATCGCCGATGCCTAAACATCGTCGAGACCGCTAACTTTGCGAGAGCATAATTCCGTAAGTTTTCCATCAAATTTCATACTTTTGGTGTCATTGTGATCAGGAAAAGATTCTCTATCTTTTCATAAGATTTTTTTTTTTTTTTTTTTTTTTTTTTTAAATTTGGGAGACTCTGAGAACAAGTCTCTGAGAGGGCCTGTGGACCCTGAAAGGGTTAATCCATTCCAGCTCCCAAAAAAAAACCCAGTTTTTTTGTTACGGGTTTTTAAATAAAAATGTACAGTGGACCCCCGGCTAACGATATTTTTTCATTCCAGAAGTATGTTCAGGTGCCAGTACTGAACGAATTTGTTCCCATAAGGAATATTGTGAAGTAGATTAGTCCATTTCAGACCCCCAAACATACACGTACAAACGCACTTACACAAATACAGTGGACCCCCGCATAGCGACCTTAATCCGTGCAAGAGGGCTGGCTGTTATGCGAAATGTTCGGTATGCGAATGAATTTTCCCCATAAGAAATAATGGAAATCAAATTAATCCGTGCAAGACACCCAAAAGTATGAAAAAAAAAATTTTTACCACATGAAATGTTAATTTTAATACACACAAACTGAAAAAGGCATGCACAATTACATGACACTTACTTTTATTGAAGATCTGGTGATGATTGATGGGATGGGAGGAGGGGAGAGAGAGTGTTAGTGTTTAGAAGGGGAATCCCCTTCCATTAAGACTTGAGGTGTCGAGTCCTTTTCTGGGGTTACTTCCCTTCTTCTTTTAATGCCACTAGGACCAGCTTCAGAGTCACTGGACTTCTTTCGCACAACATATCTGTCCATAGTGGCCTGTACCTCTCGTTCCTTTATGACTTCCCTAAAGTGTTTCACAACATTGTCAGTGTACAGGTTGCCAACACGGCTTGCAATAGCTGTGTGAGGGTGATTTTCATCAAAAAAGGTTTGCACTTCAAGCCATTTTGCACACATTTCCTTAATCTTTGTAGTAGGCAATTCCTTCAATTTCTCTCTCCCCTCCTTTGAACCAGTTTCCTCAGGTCTGGCCTCTTGCTCTTGAAGTTGATCTATCAGCTCATCAGTGGTTAGTTCTTCATTGTCCTCCTCCACCAACTCTTCCACATCCTCCCCACTAACCTCCAACCCCAAGGACTTCCCCAATGCCACAATTGATTCCTCAACTGGCATACTCCTCTCAGGGTTAGCCTCAAACCCTTCAAAATCCCTTTTGTCTACACATTCTGGCCACAGTTTCTTCGAAGCAGAGTTCAAGGTCTTCTAGTCACTCCCTTCCAAGCCTTACCTATAAGGTTTATACAATTGAGGATATTAAAGTGATCTCTCCAAAAGTCTCTTAGAGTCAGTTGAGTTTCTGAGGTCACTACAAAGCACCTTTCAAACAGAGCTTTTGTGTACAGTTTTTTGAAGTTTGCAATAACCTGCTGGTCCATGGGCTGCAGGAGAGGAGTGGTATTAGGAGGCAAAAACTTCACCTTAATGAATTTCATGTCCCCATAAAGTCGCTCTGCCACGTCTGTAGGATGACCAGGGGCATTGTCTAACACCAGGAGGCACTTAAGTTCTAATTTCTTTTCAGTTAGGTAATCTTTCACATTGGGGGCAAATGCATGGTGTAACCAGTCAGAGAAAAAGTCCCTAGTGACCCATGCCTTACTGTTTGCCCTCCACAGCACACACAAATTTTCCTTGAGGACATTCTTTTGCCTGAACGGTCTGGGAGTTTCAGAGTGATACACTAATAAAGGCTTCACTTTGCAATCACCAGTAGCATTGGAACACATCAACAAAGTAAGCCTGTCTTTCATAGGCTTATGTCCTGGGAGTGCCTTTTCCTCCTGAGTAATGTAGGTCCTGCTTGGCATTTTCTTCCAAAACAGGCCTGTTTCATCACAATTAAACACTTGTTCAGGTTTCAGTCCTTCAGTGTCTATGCACTCCTTGAATTCCTGCACATATTTTTCAGCCGCTTTGTGGTCCGAACTGGCAGCCTCACCATGCCTTATCACACTATGTATGCCACTACGCTTCTTAAATCTCTCAAACCAACCTTTGCTGGCCTTAAATTCACTCACATCATCACTAGTTGCAGGCCTTTTTTTAATTAAATCCTCATGCAACTTCCTAGCCTTTTCGCTTATGATCGCTTGAGAAACGCTATCTCCTGCTAGCTGTTTTTCATTTATCCACACCAATAAGAGTCTCTCAACATCTTCCATCACTTGCGATCTCTGTTTCGAAAACACAGTTAAACCTTTGGCAAGAACAGCTTCCTTGATTGCCTTTCTGTTGCCCACAATAGTAGAGATGGTTGATTTGGGTTTCTTGTACAACCTGACCAGGTCGGCGATACGCACTCCACTTTCATACTTATCAATGATCTCTTTCTTCATCTCTATTGGAATTCTAACCCTTATTGCTGTAGGGTTGGAACTAGAAGCTTTCTTGGGGCCCATGGTCACTTATTTTCCAGATAAAGCACCGAAAACACTGTAATAATACGAAATATTCCGATTGTATGCTTGGATGTTACCGCGGAGGCTGGCTGGTAAACAATGCCACCGGCGGAACATATGAGGCTGGCTCAGGCCGCACATTGGACGCGTCTCGGACGAAGGGCGCTGAGCGGGTTTTTGGGCGGTATGCGAGGCAAAATTTTAGCGATCAAAGCGTCCGGTATGCGGATTGTACGTTATGCAAGGCGTCCGGTATGCAGGGGTCCACTGTACACTTATATAATTGGTCGCATTGGGAGGTGATCGTTAAGCGGGGGCCCACTGTATTTATACTAAATAAGAAATGATTTTTGCCTTTTTTGCCAGGTCCCAGTAATGTTGTAGAAATGCTGGAGTATACATATATGAAACTCCTTGAAGCATTCACAGTGTAAGATGAGTGTCACTTCACTGCAGACAGTGCAACAGTGGAGTGACATTTGATGATCGTGCAATGCCTTGGCTTTATTTTTCACTGTTGCACATAAACATGTCTGCCTATCTGTTTTTCTGTCCATCTTTTTCTATCTGTTTATTTGTCTGTCTCTGTCTGTGTGTTTATCTCTGTCTCTACTTCTCTCTCTTTGCCTGTCTGTGTTTCTGTCTTCCTGTCTCTTTACTTGTCCCTCTGTCTCAGAGAGAGAGCCGCTCATGAACCAACAGGTATTACACACGATACAGAGTTGTCACGTCTGATTCCTGACCAAGTGAAAATGTGTATTACTTGCCAGTCATGCTTATTATGCCTTACATCTACAAGCATAATAGAGCACTATGTCTGGAGTTTTTGGGTTATCCTAGGTAATTTACACTGTGTAACTGTATTTGTGTGTACCTGTGAGGTACAGAGATGGGCAGAGGCAGAGAGAGAGATGGGCAGAGACAAAGATGGACAGAGACAGACAGACATAAGGAGATAGAGACAGCCAAAGCAAATCAGCCAGACAGCTGGCCACCCAACCAGCTGGCCTACCGAACATGTATTATACGTGTTCCAGAATTTTCTCTTTACTTAGGATATGTGTTATAGAACATTCTGGCAGGATGACACTACCAGTGGTATCAAAATTGAAAGAATGTTACACATTGGTTATTATCGAGGTTTTTTATATTTCCTTGGTATCTCCTGCGAGTGGCAGCGTATCTGAAGCTCGCTCATAACTCGGATTTTGCCTTGCAACTCAAAGCAAAAAATCGACTGAGTGGCGGCTCGTAACTCGGAAAACTCGTAAGTTGGGCCACTCGTAAGTCATGGTACCACTTAAGTACTATGCTTTCATTCCCTAAATTTGTTTCACTTTATGATAAAATTGCATGAACAAAATTTGTGCATGCTTGGATAATATTTATGGGTGGTTCTCAAAGGTTGAAGTTGCCAAAGGCTGGCCTGTGAGGTTACCTTCCACCCCCTTTCCTCTAGGATGGGTATTATCCAATCAGGGTGGGGTTCATGGCTAGTCAGACCATTATTGTTGTCCACTTTTAGGAGAACTGTAGTTTCTGAAAATTTCTCTAGGTGGTGGTCAACAAGACTCACAAAATCGTAATGACACGATGGCAAACAAACCATACCACGGGCAGAGATAGAACCCGCGATCAGTGTCTCAAAACTCCAGACTGTCGTGTTAGCCACTGGCTAACGCGACGGTCTGGAGTTTTGAGACTCTCTGATCACGGGTTCTATCCCTGCCCGTGGTATGGTTTGGTGGTCAACAACTCGCAATAGGTACTGGAGTTGCTCTTCATTCTTGGTGTGCTTTCTGCTGTAGAGCATCTTTGCTTTTGGTGTTTTTGTTCACTACCTTGATGTCTTTCCACCTTCCAGAGGACCTTTTGGAAGTTCTCATCTGAATCCCAAGTCACTGGATCTTTGTTGAGGAACACTCAATTGATTTTGAGAACCTGGAGAAACTTGGGGCAGGTCATCATGGTCAAAGAATCCAGTGTTGGAATGGGACCCTGTGGAAGGCTCTCACATTTTGGGCAGTCATGGTTGTTTCTTCCCTCTTCATTGCCTTCAAAACTGTCTTTTTAAATTTCCACAAGTATTACAAATGCATGTAATGAATGGCCTGCGACCTGGTCGTAATGGGTTTTGGAGTAAAACAAACTCAGCAGATAGACTTGTACTTCTTTCACCAGATATAATTTGCCAGATATATACAAGTATGTGCACTTATGTACAGAGATTAAATAGTAAATGTACCACATGACGGTGACAGAATGACAAAAGCAAAAGCCAGAGAGAGAGATCCCCATACTCAACCAGCAGGTAGGCAAGTCTGGCAAATGCTGACTGCACGTGAACCACATCGCCTCAGCATTTGGTGGGCTTCCCTGTGATTGGACAATGAACCAAGGTACTGATTTAACAATGGGTACCCTAATAATCATTAAACCCTTAGCACCCGGTTCACTGATTGGGAGGCAGCCTATATGGGAGTGTGACATACACCGAATAATTTATGAATTATGTTTGATATGTATTCTTTGCATGCCACAACAACTGAGCTTCGAATTTTAACACTGCAGCTTTTACAGTTTTCTTGGTGCAGTGCTGACAAAGTTTTTGAATGAGCTGCAAATTGTTGAATGGTTCTGCTGCAGCAATCAGAGCTGTAATCCAGGCTTTCAGGTAGATGGTCACTACAGACATCCCTGTGTCTTTAAGGCATTTTTTTATCAAAGGGTGAGATTCTCCAGCTACTTCTGGAACTTTCATATCATCAGGCAGTACAAAATGTTTGCCATCCATTGTGCTTGGCACTTTGCTCCTGGATGCATGACATGGTGCTCGGGAATCTTTTTTTGCTACAACGAGGAGGATAGACAACTCCATGAATTCTCTATATTTTCCTGATTTCAGTCTTGTGCATAAACCGAAGCACTTTTCTGTCATCTTTGCCAGTGATCAGCAGGATCTCTTAATTGTCCAGACAGCATTTGGACTGGTCAGTGAAATTCCATTTTGTCTTGAATCTCTTGAACAAGGAAATATCAGGGCCTGATGCGGATTCATAGCAAGAGTTGAAGACCCCAGTCCTCACTTCTGTCAGGTGATGGTGGTGGTGGTTCGAGACAGTCATATTGAAGCACATTCCGATGATGCACTCTCATCATTTACCATTCTTGGAGAAGCTGGGTAACATTAATTTCTTACTCTTCACCTCTTCTTCTAGCAAGTCTTGTGGCTCCAAACAGCTTTAGTGAAGTCAACAGATCTGGAATGAACTTTCACCCCAGTGAACAGTGAATGGAACTTTCTCAATGCTTTTCATAAGTTGTTGTGGTGATGGTGCTCAGTGTTGTTTGATGGAGGAATGATTAATGTTGATTTCTTCTGGGTTGTAGCCAAGGCTCTTTGCCATTTCTGCGATAACATACTTTACCTTTTAATCACACAATTTTGAACAGTCAAGTGCTGCAGCAATGCAGTGAAGATCACAATTTATTCTCTTTGCTTTTGTTGGGTGAACTATCACCACCTCCACACTCCCCGATTTCTTCGTCTCCTGTGGAAAAAGAGTATGCCAGTTCTTCAATCTGTGAAGATAAGGCCTCACTTGTCATCTTTTTTTTTCTGCAGTTCCCACTTTACAGCCATCCCTTTCTTTCTATTTTATTATTGATGGATCCCATGGTACCTTGCCTTCATGGTTCCTGCTGAGCCAGCAAGAAAGCCTGATCCTCTTTATTCTTAATGATGGAAAGATGGCACGAATACTCGCCGGGCACTTGCTATGAGTAACATCAACGTTTCCACCATAAACACATCATCTTTCAAAGACCTCACTATGAAATGCAGCCCCACACCTCTAACTTCTACAGCAGTCTACTTCATCCTCTCTGGATTCTGTCCCAAGAAATATGTAAGCAAGACAGGTAGAGATCTTGCGGTCTGCCTGAATGAGCATTGAAATGCCTGTAAGAGACAATTTAAGGTACGCCTCTGTCCTCCACAGAGACTTCACAGGGCATTTGATGAACTGGAATGAGGCACAACTCGTTCTCACCGAACCAGGCCTCAGACGCCGACGGTGCCTAGAAGCCTCGCTAATCGCCGTCACCGACACAATAGAACGTAACACTGGAAACCACAAAATTTAAAAAACATTAGCATACATGATACTTAAGCACCACCAACCCAACAACACAGGAGTCACATGATCTCATCATCTACCCATCCTCATCCCAACATGGCATTCTTCAGGTCACCATGCATCACTCACACCTCACTCTCCACCTATATATAATGTCTTTCTACCTCTGTATGTTAGAAGTGATCAAGGTCCCAGGACCGAAACGTTTTCTAATAAATATGTCATAGTGTTTGCTTATGTGTCTTTCTAAACCAACAATATTTCTTAATTTTAATTATGTCTCCAACTTCAATAAAAATTTAAATTTTTTAACCCTCTTAAAATTGAATTTGAATTTATGCTTTATGGCATTCTCAGTTTTCAGCAAGAAATGTATAACTCAGTTTTGTATTTTTAACCCTTTAACCCATAAACGGTCCAAACTTTTTTATGCATTCTCTCCCCCAGCACATTTTTCTAAGTGTTATAATGTAAAAAAAATTTTAGGGCCAGTACTTACCGAGATATGAGGCCACAAAGCTGGCACTGGATGCTCACCTGATGGGAACATTGAGTCCTGCTGCTTGCAGAAGTGTTGCCAATGTACATTTTTTCTCATTTTTACATTATTTTATATAATTTTTATGTTCTGACAATTACAATTTATAGTAGTTCTTGTCATTTCATAACCAGTCTTTGTTCTGACACTAATATTAGGCACTGAAATTGTACTCAAATTGTCACAAACACACTGACATGTGGACATTTACACCTGCCTTGGTCATTTACTATTGTCTAGGAATATATACAAAGTATTTATAGGTCCCAGCAATGTTTTGGATACGTGAGAGTATATAATAATAATTTCCCTTGAACCAGGATGTAAGAGATGTTAGTCCACTGCTGATAGTGCAGTGATAAGATAAGTGGTGACATTTGATGAGCGCCCATGCAGGGTGCAGTGATAAGATAAATGGTGACATTTGATGAGCATCGGCCCTCCTTTATTTGTTTTCACTGTTATACATAAACATGTCTGCCTGTCTATCTGTCTGTCAAGCTCTGTCTGTCTGTCTAGCTCTCTGTTTATCTCTGTCTGCTTGTCTCTGTCTCTCTGCTTGTCTGTCTCAGAGAGAGCCACTTGTGAGCCAACATGTATTATACATGACAACGATATTTGCTAGTCAAGCTTACTCATTATATCTACAAGCACAGTATAGCACCTTGTCTGGATTTTTTTGGGTTATCCTAGGTAATTTACAAAATGTATAATTGTATTTATGTGTACCTGTGAGACAGAGATAGAAATAGACAGAGACAGACAGAGATAAACATAGATACAGGTAGGCAGACAGACGGAGATAGAGCCAGCCTGCCGAACACGTATTACACGTTCCAGAATTGTTTCTCTTTACTTAGGGCATAGGTTATAAGACATTCTGAAAGGGTGTTGCACAAATGTTTTACATGGGTTATTAACGAGGTTTTTGATATTTCCTCAACCATTTATGGCCACATCCACCTCAAAGCCACTAAACTCGGGATCAGCGTCACTTTCCTCTTAACCCTTTGACTGTTTCCGACGTATAAATACGTCTTACGAGCCAATGTTTCTGACGTATTTATACGCACAAATTCTAGCGGCTTCAAATCGAGCGCCAAAGGCCTGGTAGGCCTACACGGGAGAGAATGGGTCTCAGTGGTCGGTGTGCACCCTGTGAAAAAAATCTGGGACCTAGCGGTGCATTGTGGGAACGCCATGTTGTCAGTCCATTTTCACCATGCCTCTCGGTAAGAAGTTCCTCACTCCTCGGCGGATTGGAGATGAAAGTGTCAGTGACAGTGAATTCAAGGGTTTTCAAGTGAGTGTTACCGAAAAAAGTGCCCAGGATAACGTAAATAGTGACGAAAACCCAGATGACCCACAACCTTCAACCTCTGGTGCTGTGCCGGCTTGTTCACGTTCACGTTCGCCTGTACCAGGACGAAAGAGGAAACTATTTGGTCGTGTACAACACCCTGATGATAGCAGTGATAGTGATAGTGATAGTGATTTCAAGGTCATTGAAAGCAGTTCTAGTGACAGTGAGAGTGAATATTCCCCAGTGAAGCGCCAGTATGTACGACGTAGCATGCGGTCTGGTAGTGTTTCATATGTTGTTCCAAGGGGAAGGAGAAACTCTGGGAGCACATCCCGTGGCCCAACACCACGACCTGATAGTGAAGATGACGATATTGTAACGATGGGTATGAATGGTGACAGTGAGGGAGGAGGCAGTGGTGGTGATAGTGAGGGTGGCACGGCCCATGTGGCACCATCACCGGGCCACGCTACTAGCCACGCGGCTGACTCAGCAGAACAACCAGCCTCACCCTACCCCACACTGCCACAACCTGCACCACCACAACCTGCACAGCCACAACCACGGTACAATATCCAGACCCCACCAGCAGACCGCATCTGGGATTGGCAGGACGGTGACGAGTTTGTTCCCAGTCCCCATGACTTTGATGAAACACAAAGTGGAATAAAGCCATCTTGTCCACTTGGGAACAATGCCAGTGAACTGGACTGCTTTGAGTTATTCTTCGATGAACCCCTGATGGACATCATTGTCAGGGAAACCAACACATACTGTGAATACACCATGGCAAATACAATTCTCTCACCAAAATCACGGCTACACAAGTGGAAGGAGACAACTGTGGCAGAGATGTACCTGTTTTTTGCCACAATAATGCTTATGCCACATGTGTATAAGCACACTGTCACCACATACTGGACAACAGATCGCCTGATTTCAACTCCAGGTTTTAGTGACATTATAGGTGTCAATCGTTTCCTGATACTGTTGCGTATGTTACACTTTTCAGACAAAACCAGGCCTGACAGAAGCGACAGGTTATATAAGATAAGAAATGTGTTTATGTACCTGAAACAAAAGTGCTGCATGTATTTTTATCCCTTCAGGAAGCTTGTTATTGATGAGTCCTTGATTTTATTCAAAGGAAGACTCTCATTCAAGCAATATATACCAAGCAAGAGGAAACGCTTTGGTATAAAGCTATTTGTACTGTGTGATTGCAGAAGTGGTCTTGTTTTAGATATTATTGTGTACACTGGCAGTAATACTTTGAGAGATACCATGAAGTTATTGGGTATCTCTGGTGATGTGGTTCGAACAATGATGGAACCATATCTTGGTAAGGGGCATATGTTATTTACTGATAACTGGTACACAAGCCCCTTACTCAGTGATTTCTTGCGAGTGAACTTGACAGACGTGTGTGGCACAGTGCGTGGTAATCGCAAACATATGCCAAGGTTCGACGCTGGCACTCGCAGAGGTGAGGTGCAAGCCTTTGCTGCCAATGACATCATGGCATTTCGGTGGCATGACAAACGTGATGTCACATTGTTGACATCAGTTCACACAAACGAAATGGTACCCAGTGGCAGGGACAACAGAGAGACCAATGAACCCATTCTAAAGCCTGCAGCTGTCATGGACTACAACCTCAATATGCGCTTAGTGGACAAATGTGACATGCAGATTGGGTTTGCAGACTGTGTACGCAAGAGTTATAAGTGGTATATCAAACTTTTTTTCCATCTTGTTGATATCTCTATGCTAAATGCTTATAACATATACAAGTTGAAGACCAACAAAACACCAAAATATGGTGAATTTTGCCTGTCAGTAATCAGACAAATAATTGCAAAGTACAAAGGAGCAACTCCTGCAATAGACCAGCGCCCACAGACGTCATCTCGTATGAGGCCTGGTGATCACTACCCCATACAACTGCCTCCTACTACTGCCAAGAAAAATGCTCAGAAGAGGTGTTATGTATGTATGCATACCACAAAACGCCCACAAACACGCAGAGACACTCGTTTTATGTGTGAGGAGTGTGAAGTGCCCCTCTGCATATACCCATGTTTCAAAGAGTTCCACAAGCTGCAGCAGTTCTAGGAACGTGTTTAGTGACTGTACATATGTATATATATTATGGAACAATAGTAATAAGCATTGTTTTGTATTGTTTGTTTGTGTAAACAAAGTGTATACACAAACTAATAGTGATAAAGTTTGTTCTGTTATTGTGTTGTAAATAATGAGTGTATATTTGAACAATGCACCTTACATTGGTCTCACAGGCCACATAAGTTACCTGGAAAAGAAAAATATTGAAAAATGCAAGAAACCTTTGAATTAGAGTAAATAAAAGAATACCGGGTGGGCGGCAGTCGCCGCTGTTGCCGTACGCACGTCAATTTCTGCAAACTTTGCGGCTCTATATCTCGGTAAGTACTGATGGCAAAAATTTTTTTTTAGGCTTAAAACACTAGTAAAAATATTCCTAACATTTTCATAAGAAAAAATAATTTTTTTTTTTTTCGAATATTTGGCGACATAGAATGACAGTTTCAGAGAGGGCCCTGAAACAGTCAAAGGGTTAAAATGGGAGTGTTAATGCTACATGAAATCAGTGAATCTCAGGTGTTTACCATGCTGTTTGCTCTAGCTGGTGCTCATTTGAACTGGTGCTCCCACAAGGTACTAAGTGGTCCCAGATTTTTTTAATACTGCACACACCGAGTGTTAAGACCCATTCTGTGCTGGCCAAGCATCTCAGGCCAATCATGCCAAATTTGGAGGCAGGCAAAATAAAATGTTGATCGACATTTGGGGCGCTAGTGGTAAGAATGCATATATACGTTTGGACTGTTTAGGGGTTAACTGTTCAGACTCCTGAAGTGATACTTGCTCTCACTGCCAGAAAAAAAAATCTGAAATGGTAGAGAATCTTTTTCTGAAGGAATGACACCAAAACTACAAAATTTGATGGAAGACTTACGGAAGTACACAGGTGCAAATTTAGCAGTCTTGGTGCAATTTCTGCATTGTCGGTTTTAGTAATTTGAGTCTTATTTTAGGCCAGTTCCATTGGCTAGTGTGCCTTCATTTCTATCAATTGAGGACAAGAAATCACCCATTCAGCTACCCTGTAAAGTGATCATATTTCAGTAATTTGGCCAGTTTCACACAAAATTAATGAATACCAATTTAAAAATAGAAGCCATAATAAACAATGTAGACATTCCTGGCACTAAAACATTTCTTCCATTCATTAGTCATGTCCTCAGACCTCTCTTGGAAAGGAGTTAGAAGTTAATCGAGGAAGCCAGACTGTGAAGTGAGATGGGAAGGGGAGTGTGTAATAAAGGGTTAACTGTAAGGGTTTTGTGAAGTTAAGGGAAAAGTGAGCAGTGAAGAGGGTTTTGAAGAGGAAATTTTACTAGTAATTCAGTGGTGATTGCTAAAGCAAACACTAAGTGTACTAGGGACTGGAAAAGAGAAATAAATATTATTGTATATGAGTAAAAGAGCGAAGAGTGAAAATGGCAGGCATTAGGGGGGTACAGGCTGCCATAATTATATTTATATTTCTTCTTCAATTCCATGAAGAAAGAAATCAGTCATGGGGGTTGGAAAAGGTGAATGGAGTAACAGCGCCCTGGACAGTAAAAGCCCAACAGTTGCCATCCTACCAGAAAAGTAAATGTCACTATCGCCGCAAGGTATGGCAACACCGCATACCCAAACAAAAACAGTGGCACACAGCTCTTATTGTAGCGCTCTTAAGTGGTGATATCCAAATTAATCCAGGACCTCAAACTATTGTGCAGAGGCAAAACAGACAGATAAATGACGGCGATAATGATGGTCTAGTAGCTAGGAATGATAACCTTAACTCCATATGTAATGCATACATAGGTCAGTGTGAGACAATACAGCCATTATGATCTCAAACACTACCAAACAGGTGCATACACTGTACTAAAGTACGCATGAAAAACAGAAAAGGCACCTTATGTAAAATGTGTAAGGGGTGGGTGCATGATGGATGTATGTACAATTATAACAATGGTGCCAGAATTCATTTTGTGTGTAACAAATGCACTTTGGCACAGTTACCCTTTAGCAGTGATGACATTGATTTTTTTTTTTTTTCAACAAGTCGGTCGTCTCCCACTGAGGCAGGGTGACCCAAAAAAGAAAGAAAATCCCCAAAAAGAAAATACATTCATCATCATTCAACACTTTCACCATACTCACACATTATCACTGCTTTTGCAGAGGTGCTCAGAATACAACAGTTTAGAAGCATATACGTATAAAGATACACAACATATCCCTCCAAACTGCCAATATCCCAAACCACTCCTTTAAAGTGCAGGCATTGTACTTCCCATTTCCAGGACTCAAGTCCGTCTATATGAAAATAACCGGTTTCCCTGAATCCCTTCACTAAATATTACCCTGCTCACACTCCAACAGATCGTCAGGTCCCAAGTATCATTTGTCTCCATTCACTCCTATCTAACACGCTCATGCACGCTTGCTGGAAGTCCAAGCCCCTTGCCCACAAAACCTCCTTTACCCCCTCTTTCCAACCCTTTCGAGGACGACCCCTACCCCTCTTTCCTTCCCCTATAGATTTATATGCTTTCCATGTCATTCTACTTTGATCCATTCTCTCTAAATGACCAAACCACCTCAACAACCCCTCTTCTGCCCTCTGACATTGATTTACCTAAATTTAATACAAATGACCCATTGCCATATATTGATGATTATGATTGTTTTATGAAAACAGGCCTTCACTTTATTCATGTCAATGCAAGATCACTTCTTCCTAAATTGGCAGAGATTAGGATTCTAGCTAACAAAATTAGGGCGGCAGTTATAACCATCTCTGAATCTTGGTTGGATGATACGGTGACTGACGACGAGGTCAAAATAGATGGTTACAATATAAAACGCTTAGATAGGAACAGAAAGGGTGGTGGAGTATGTGCCTACATTAGAAATGACTTAGCTTACAACCCAAGACATGATATAAATAATAATAAACTGGAGATTCTATGGTTTGAAGTGCTGCTTCCTAAGACCAAACCCATCTTAGTAGGAACTAGTTACCGCCCTCCTACCCAGGACCAGTTCTTAGAAGACTTTTCCAGAGTCTTGTCCGGAGTTGAAAACAATTGCGAGACAATAATACTGGGCGACTTCAATATCTGTTTTCAGCAGCAAAATAACGGGCTATGCAAAAGGTATAAGCAAATTCTAGGATTAAATAGTTACACTCAACTAATTAATACTCCAACCCGGATCACACAGTTCTCAGCCACCCTAATTGACCACATACTTTGTAACCGCTCTGAGAACATTAGTCAGTCAGGCGTCATTACCACAGGTCTTAGTGATCATTTCATCATTTACTGCACCACGAAAATCACTAGGGATAGGATAAGCCTACACAGGACAATAAAAATGAGGTCAACTAGAAACTACAGTAAAGAAACACTGGTAAATAGGCTACACAATTGTGACTGGACAGAGATAACAAGTTGCACGGACGTAAACGATGCCTGGGAAAAATTCAAAACAATGTTCACTACCATCCTTGATAATATTGCACCAGTTAAAGAGGTTAGGATTAAACGAAGAACTGAACCCTGGATGAATACTGAGATATTAGATAATATGAAATTCAGAGACCAGCTGCTAAAAAGATTTAAAGCAAACAGACAGGATATTGCAGCACTAAATAAATTCCAAAGGGTGAGGAACAGAGTACAGAGACTTATAAAAGGAGCAAAGGCAAAGCACTACTGCTCAAAAATTGAAGAGTATAAGCATAACCCCAGAAAGCTCTGGCAACAACTAAAACAGTTGGGGTATAGCCATAAGCCAGTAGATAGGTCTAACATAGTACTCACTATCGATAATGAGGTATGCCATGAAACATCTAAGGTGGCAAATTGCTTTAATTCATACTACACATCTGTTGCATCAACACTAGTAAGTATACTACCAGCTGCATCAAATACCTTTAACACAGACTCTGATAAGTTTCAAACATACTACAGTATACCAATTAAGGGGTAACCCCAAACAGTTGTCAACTAGTAAGTGTATCTCATGACTTTATTCAAAAAGAACTAAGCAGGTTAAGGAGTGCCTCCGGCAAAAAAATGTAGCTTTTTTGTTTACCGTCCGATTTCCTCCAGTTTTGGTGCACAAGACAAAGTGTTTTCACTCATTCTTGAAAATATTTATCAAAAATATACCTCAAACGACAACTGAGAAAAGACTGAAAAAGACTGATTTTCTGAAAAATGTCCTTGTCTCAAAAATCATTCCTATATGGGACATCGTAAGGTTGTTTGGACACTTGGTGCCGAGAGAGCAATGCTTAAACTAATTTTAGGCAACGCCTTTTCTCTAAATAACGTATCTTTATATAAAAAAAAAAAAATTTTTTTTTAGTTCCTGGAATACTGCAAAAAATCTGCCCTTTACTCCCACATAACTCCGAAAGTATTTGAATATTTCCAAAATTACCTTTAACAAAATTAGAGAAACCATTATTCTACAATTTCTGTGAATATTATTCCATTTAATTAAGTAATAAATGCAGAAATAGCAACTGTAGAGGAATAAGTTACTTCCGAGATATAGGCCTAGAACGCCGGCCGGCCCACCGTCTCAAAAAAAAAAGTTTTTTTTCGCGAAAATCGCGTTTGTTTGGGTGTATTTCTTAGTAAACTGATGTTCTAGTGCAGTTATCCTCTTCAAAACACCGTTTTCTCTTACTCAGAGACCAAAGAATACGACACGGAGACGACATGGAGAGCAGTAACTCAATATTTATCGAAATATTCCCGATAATCTTTCGCCATATTATGGTCTATTTTTTTCAGTCTAGAGTATATAACATGTTTGTATGTTATTTAGAGTGTTTATTATATCATATTAGAACAATTCTGATAGATAAATAAGCTGTAGAGTTGATATATAAGCTGATATAAGCGTAATAATGAAGTGATTTCTCCTGGCGCGGCAACCCTTCCGCGCATTATGATATGATTAATGACTGTTGCTCAATCTAGGGATAAGCTCCGCCTTCAGTTTTATGATGCCAAGTACTCAGTTATTATATTAGAAAGTATAATGCAAGAAAAAGCGATAAAAAACAAGGAAAAATTTCCAAAATATATATGGGCTGTGAGCAGACTCGCTACCAATATCACCGTCACCTTACCTCATATAAATGACTGTAATTTCTTGTAGAAACGTCGTAGAACATTCATTCTGGTACCATTGTGTTGCCAAAGAGTTGAGCTATTTTTCAGTATATATAACTCACTATCCATATTTTTCCGATATTTCGGTGAGCGCGCGCGGAAATTTGCCGGAGCCACTCCTTAAACCCAACTAAGAGCACAGGCCCTGATAACATCCCGTCTAAGTTCCTAAAAGATGGTGCTTCTGAACTGTCAATCCCTATTGCTCACATAATAAATCTATCAATCACCACTAATACTGTACTAAAGGGGTTCAAGGAGGCTAGAGTTACTCCTATCTTCAAGAAAAATAATAGGTCTGATGTAAGCAACTATAGGCCTGTTAGTATACTCAGTATAATATCTAAAATTCTAGAGAGGGCGGTGTATTCTCAGGTAGTTAAGTACCTTAATGACAACAACATTCTCCATAGCTATCAATCGGGCTTTAGAAGATCCTACTCAACCGACACCTCCCTTATTAATCTGATGGATTACCTGAGAACTGAAATGTCAAAGGGGAACCTCATAGGTATGGTAACCTTAGACCTGCAAAAGGCCTTCGATACTGTCAACCACAATATATTATGTAATAAACTTCAAGCTATCGGTATAGGTTCTGTAGACTGGTTTAAGTCCTACCTTAGCAACAGGAGACAAATAGTCAAAATCAACAAAACAGAATCAGAACCCCTGCCGATAACATGTGGAGTTCCCCAAAGTAGTATTCTGGGTCCCTTATTATTCTTATGTTATGTCAATGATATGCCTATCAGTGTCAAGTGCAAACTCCTACTGTATGCAGATGACAGTGCTCTGTTAGTGTCAGGTAAAGACCCACAAGATATTGCTAATGTTTTAACACTGGAACTGGAGTCCTGCAGCAAATGGTTAGTAGACAACAAACTATCATTACACCTAGGGAAAACTGAAGCCATTCTCTTTGGCACGAAACATAAACTGAGAAGGGTAAATAACTTTAATGTTCAATGTAATGGGGAGCCCATCACTTTGGTTTCATCAGTAAAATATTTGGGAATTCCCTTTGACCCATGCATGTCAGGAGAATTGATAGGGAACAGTGTTGTAAAGAAAGCGAATGCCAGACTGAAGTTCTTGTATAGACAAGCACAGTGTCTACCTACTGAGGCTCGCAGGACCCTATGTCTAGCCCTTATACAATGCCATATGGATTACGCTTGCTCTTCATGGTACTCTGCCTTGACAAAAAAACTGAAAGATAGACTGCAAATCACCCAGAACAAAATCGTAAGATTCATCCTGGGGCTGGGACCAAGAGAACATGTAGGCCAGAATGAATTACAGCAGTTGGATATGCTGAATGTTGAAGACAGAGTAAAACAACTGAAGCTAAATCATGTTTATAAAATTGCTCACAAACAGTGTCCAGAATATCTTGCTGTCAATTTTGTCAAGGTTGGGAACCAAAGCAATCATCGCACTAGGGGGAGAGAGCACAACTTTGTAGTACCCACAGTCATTGGCCAGGCTTCAAACACCTTTTATTGTACAGGAATAAAGGAATGGAACAGACTACCTGCACATGTCAAAGCCAGTCATAGCATGAACCAGTTCAAGAAGAGTGCCAAAAGGTGTCTGATGAATGTAGCTACAGAAAGGGAGGGGAATGATTTTCTATTTTTTATCTAACATACGTGTAAATTTTACCTTATTCCTAGTAATGACCCTCGTATTGTAGATAGTCTTAATGACCCTCGGGTAGTAGATAGTCTTAATGACCCTCGTGTAGTAGATAGTCTTAATGACCCTCGTGTAGTAGATAGTCTTTTTAGTATGATAATAAGATGTTATCTTCATTATAGAATAATTAGAAAATAATATAACCTTTATATTATAATAATAAGGTAAAAGTACCCCAATGGAAATAAGTCACTCCGTCTGACTTTTTTTGGGTTATCCTAGGTTCTCTACACATATGCTGCTATGTATGATAATTCTATGTAACTGTATTTGTGTATACCTGAATAAACTTACTTACTTATAACTCTTTGACTGTTTTGGTTGTATATATACATCTTAGGCCCCACTGTTTCTGACGTATTTATAGGCATAAATTCTAGTGGTTTCAAATCAAGCAGGAGAAAGCTGGTAGGCCCATATGTGAGAGAATGGGTCTCCATGGTCAGTGTGCACCATATAAAGAAAATCGGGGAGCCAGTGGTGCATTGTGGGAATGCTATTTAAGTTGTCCTTGTTTAGCATGCCTAGCGGTAAGAAATGTGTGACTCCCCAGCAAATCTGGGACTCTTCTCTTCCCAAGTGATGCTCTAACACAGATGGAAGTGGACTCTTCTCTTCCCAAGTGATGCTCTAACACAGATGGAAGTGTCAGTGAAGATCAATTTCATGGTTTTGAAGAGTTTGAGACCAAAATCAATGCCCAGGATACCAGAAGAATGAAGGAGAATGAAGAATAAAGGAGAATAAAGAATGAAGGAGAAGGAAGAATGAAGGAGAAGGAAGAAGGAAGGAAAATAAAGAATGAAGGAGAAGGAAGAATGAAGGAGAAGGAAGAATGAAGGAGAAAGAGACAAAATGAGGGAGAAATATAATTAGATAGGATGGAGGGGAAGCCAGCATCTCACCCCATTGTTTTGACAGGCAGTAGGGGGAGCAAGTAATGAGACAATATGTCATTTTGACAACTGCCAACCCTGACACAAAACAATTAGAAGCAAAGAATGAAGAATGAAGGAGAAGGAAGACTGAAGGAGAATGAAGACTGAAGGAGAATGAAGACTGAAGGAGAATGAAGACTGAAGGAGAATGAAGAATGAAGGAGAAGGAAGAATGAAGAAGGAAAAATGAAGGAGAATGAAGGAGAAAGAAGAATGAAGGAGAAAGAATATTGAAGGAGAAGAAGAATGAAGGAGAAGGAAGAATGAAGGAGAAAGAGAATGAGAAAGATAACTATGTAACACAACTGCCTGCTAATGCTCACAAAAATGCAGACACACTCATTTTATGTTTAAGAAGTATAAAACACCATTCAATTCAATTCAAGTTTATTCTCTATAAGGGTTACAATGTGGGGTTTACAGGTTTTGGGTATTGTGTGGTTTACATGTTATAAAATACTAATTACAGTGGGGGCCACTAGGATACCTAGAATGGCTAGGCATTTCAAGCAGACTTAGATTAATTCTTAACATTAAATCCTTACAGATTATGGTATTAAGGCTAAGTGACTACATCATAATTTGTGAGTTTAGCAATGTGAATGCTTTTGTTTTAGCACAGTACAAGGTGTCTATATTGGAGTATCATAGGCAAACTTATGACTAGTTAGGATTTATTATTTTAAGATTAAGATTAGTATTTCTGGATTTATAGTCAGTGGGTGAGTGAGTGTAATTGTGAACCACCAGGTGGTTATCATGTAGTTAGTTGTCGGGTGTGAAGGCTTACTCAGCCCTGTAACAACTTCAGTCAGTATTACTCAGGCTGGTTCCTCCTCAGGAAAATTAGTGAATAGAAAAAGAAATAATAACAGACAATCATAAACACTTTATTATATAGAAAATATAAAATATAAAACACTTAAATATGAAATATTAATCCTACATTAAAGAAAATGAAAAATGAAAAATATAAATGATAACTGAATTCAACTCTAATTTAACCCTTGGGTGTCTGGTGTTGGTGACACTGCTTGTTGAAATCGTAGCCGTTGCTGATGATGGGGGGAGGGGTCGCAGGTGTTGGTGACCACCACTGGCTAGTTCTTCACAGATTAACGCCGTGAGTAGTATCCCGATGACAGGAAAGCAGGTTCTTTACCGCTGCAATGATGTGGGGTTACGTCCTGCAATTTCATACAGGTGCACAGGTACTTAAATGCAAAATGGGGAAGTCTCTGGACGTTAGTCCTTCTCCTGTTCTGCTCGTTGATTGACAGGTGACCCTCACTGTCATCCAAGCTGAAAAGATAGACAGGTTACCCACTGCTTAAATAATCACTCTCCATGGCAGTGTACATTACTCAAAAGATGTGGTGATTATTACAACAGTCAACATAGAACAAGGCTGAAAGGACTAAGTTTATTATTGGTCAAAAGTGAAGCTTTTAACCAATAAATCCACTAGAATACAAGGCAGGCATGTACTTACAGTAGTGTTGGGAACTGTGAGTCGAGTGATTTACTGTTTGACCAGAGCCCCACACGTCATTTTTCGAGGGGGGGTGGAAGAGGGAGGGGAAGGGATAGCGGGAGCTAGACTGACCCTATGTTAACAAGCAGCCGGCAATCAAACTATCACTTTAGGGGTGGGGGAGAAAAGGCGGGAAAAACGGGAGCGTGACTTACCCTACCTTAACTAGTAGCCGGCAATGAAACTATTGTTACTATATTGCTACTCCTATCTATTGAACTTTTCCCTCACACTCCCCCATACCAAGACTTATAGTCAAGGAGTATAAGAAGAATAGGCGAGGAAAAAGTTCTAACATGTGGAAGTCGCGTAAGGCAACAAATCTTCTACTGACTGTCACGACTTAACCAGTCAGAGAAATAATTGGATAAACCATTGATATACACAATATGGAACTTAAAAGCCTGGAGTGCCAGTGTCCACCTCAAGAGGCGACTGTTCGTTCCCTTAAAAGTTTCTAGGTATATCAAAGGTTTGTGGTCAGTTTCTAAAATGAATTCTTTTCCCAGCAAATAAAATTTAAGTTTGGAGATACCCCACACAAGGGCTAAACATTCCTTTTCTATTGTGGAGTATTTTGTTTCTGCGGGAAGGAGTTTCCGGCTTAGGAAGCATACAGGGAAGGGAGTACCATCATGGTATTGTAGTAACACTGCACCTAAGCCAGTATTGGAGGAATCAGTTCTCAAACAAAATGTTTTATTAATATCTGGGATCTTAAGTATAGGGTCTTTCGAAAAGATACTTTTAATCTCATTAAACTTTTCCCGAGCTACGTCGGAAAGTTCAGGAGGTTCCTTCACAGACTTTTTAAGGAAGTCCGATAAGATGCCTGTAAGATCAGCAAGATTCGGGATAAACCGTGCATAAAAATTTACAGAACCAAGGAAGCTACGCATGAGCTTCTTGGTTTTGGGGAATTTAAATTCTAATAAAGCTTTGATCTTACTGGGGAGAGGCTGCAGAGAGTTATTAGAAAGTATCAGTCCAAGATATCTAATCTTGTTATACCCAAGGAAGCATTTCTTCGGCTTGGCAGTGAGGCCATGTGAGCGTAACCTAAGCAAAACTGATGTTAATGTTTGGATATGTTCGCCCCACGTAGATGTCATTACGTAAATGTTATCAAAATAAACTGAAACATTTGGCATATTACCCAAGACCTTTCTCATCAGTCTCACGTAGGTAGCACAGGCAGTTACCAAACCGAAGGGCATAGTTCTATATTGCATCAGTCCTTGGTGTGTAGGAAAAGTGGTGTACTGCTTAGAAGAAGAATCTAACATTACTTGATGATATGCCTGCGCAATATCAATCTCTGAAAAGAAGGAAGCGTCATAAAATTTGTGTAGATCGCTATCTATTAAGGGCATAGGCTCAGCATCCCACCGAGTTATAGCATTAAGGCCTCTGAAGTCAATAGCAAGTCTATATGAATTATCCTCCTTCTTAACCATGACTACTGGTGAACAATATGAAGATACTGAAGGTTCAATGATCTTTAGTTTTAATAATTTGTCTACCTCTCGGTCAAATGCATCCCTAAGGTGAACTGGAACTGGGTATAATTTCCGTTTGATAGGACTGTCCATCACTAAGTCAATCTTATGGACTACCGTGGAGGTAACACCTGGAATATCAGTAAAGACGTCTGAAAAGTTACTCACACATTGAAGTAGTTCCTGTCTCTTATGGTCATCCAAAGATTCATTAATATTAATGGTGGTTGCGTCCGAGTGGTCAAGAGTCACCAAGTCATGTAGTTCTTCATCATAGTCTAAGTTAGAGGTGTCAATTACGCACACTTTACATTCTTCAGTTGTCTTATCAAGTTCGTGTGGAAAAACTAAGTCAAAGTTATTAAGGCAGTTAACCGAATTTCTTCGGTAATATTTCTTAAGGATGTTGATATGATAAAGCTTAGGTTTCCCCTTGACTTCTATGAGGTAGTCAACTTTTCCACAAATTTTTAACACTATATGGACCTTTCCAAGCTACTAATAATTTATTTGACTTGATAGGCAAAAGTACAAGAACTTCATCCCCTTCGTTAAAACTTCTCCTCTGACTTTTGAAATCAAAATAGGTTTTGTACTGGTCCATTGACAAGCTTAGGTTTTTCGAAACTATGTCAGAGGTCTCCTCAAGTTTGGATCTAAGGTCAAGGAGAAACTGGTAAGAAGACTGAACCTCAGCATTTACCTCCTCATTAGTCCATAAGTCATGAAGGATGGACAATGGGCCTCTGGCCTGTCTACCATAGAGAAGTTCAAAAGGTGAAAACCCCAATGAGTCACTGGGAACTTCCCTCATGGCAAACAAAGCACAGGGTAGGTAACGATGCCACTCCTTAGGTTTAAGGGAGCAAAGTTACCTTAAAATGGACTTGAGAATCGAATGCTGGCGCTCAATCCTCCCATTACAGCTGGGATGATAGGGTGTGGTGAAGAGAGGCTTCACTCCCAGAAGTTGGTATAGATGTTGCATTAAGTCAGATGTGAATTGTGTCCCACGGTCAGACAAAATTTCTTTATGGATGCCCACTCTGGAGAAGATGGACAAAAGGGCTTCAGCCACCTCGGTAGTAGTTATGGTCTTTAAGGGAACGGCTTCAGGGAAACTCGAAGCATAATCAACTAATGTTAATATATATCTATGTCCCCCAGATGAAAGTGGAGATAAAGGGCCAACGATGTCAATAGCTACTCTTTCAAATGGTACCGTAAAGATAGGCATTTTGACCATAGGTACTCGCCTGGTACCTCGGGAGGATGACAGTTGGCAAACTTTACACGATCTACAATAGGTAGAGATATCTGAGGACATTTTTGGCCAAAAATAGGTTTCCCTAATTTTATTTAAGGTTTTACGATGCGAGAAATGTCCGGCCACTGGCAGGTCATGAGCCATTTTAAGAACAGTCTCTCTGCATTGACTTGGAACAACTAAGATGGAATAGTCTATCTCACCTGAATTTAATTTGAATACTGACTTGTACAAGATACCTTTTTGTATATTCAAATTTATATGAAAAGTTTTTCCTTTGGATAACTTGATTTTGTTTAGCGGCATTATGGCAATTCTGAAGAGAAGGGCAATTACGTTGTAAATTGACAAAGGAATCCTTCGATATATCTAAAGGCTTAAAGTCAGGGAAATTCAAAGGATGGACAGTAGGAGAAGCCTGGGCTTTGGTCTGAGCCCTAGTCAAGACATTTATGGTATCGGAGGTGATATCTTCACTTTCATCTAACAAGTGAACCGGTGATCCTACTACCTCACTTTCGAGAGTAGCATCACTGGTTTTTAATCCCACATGAATCTCACGAGACATTGTCTCATCTGAACTTTCGAGGGGCTTCTCCGACTCTACAGGAAGAGGATCTGAAACACCTATGTCTATCTTTGGTGATGAAAGGTCAACCTCAGAAGGAAGAATGGCACCTTTTACATTACCTATTAGTACGGAGCAAGAAGTGATGGGAGCTAGTACGGCTTCAGACCAACCTGTGAACCATTTAGACCTAATGTAAGAACGGATGGTAGGAAAAGTGTCTGTACGGCCCAAGTAGTCTGAAAGTATAGCAGAGGAATGAGTTTCTTTAAGATTAGGGAACAGCTTATCAGAAATGACTATACATGTGCATCCAGTGTCTCGTAAAATGGTAGATACATTAAGTCCATTAACTGTTCCTGAACAGAAGGGTGCTTGGTCATTACAGTCTTTAAAACATCTTCCAACTTTTTGGACCTTCTTAGGGCAATCTGGACGTTTATGTCCCTTAACACCACACAAATGACAAACAGGAATAAAAGAAGTCATTTTACTTTCCACTAGAGGCTTTGATTTCTTAAGGTCTGATGAACCCTTGCCCTTAGGGTTCGATCCCTTTAGGTTTTTATAGGAATTGTGAGCCTCAGCATACAGGTCAGCAGCCTCAGCAACTTCCTCAGCTTTAATCAGGTTACGTTCTCTGATGAATGTTCGTATTTGGTGAGGAAGAGCTGTCAGGAACTGGTCAGCAACCATGAAGTCTCTGAGAGATTCATAACTGTGATCAATTCCTGAACTATCTATCCAAAAGTCGAACAAACGAAAGAGTGTTACCTGTAACTGTTGAAAGTTCTGGCCAGACTGTAAGGTGGCATACCTGAAATCTTTCCTGTAAGAATTAGTGGATTTTTGATATGTTTTAAGGATTGCCTTCTTTAGTAGGTTATAATTACATATGATATCCTGTGACAAAGTTGCATAGATATTCAAAGCAGTACCAGAAAATAACATTCCTAACCTGGTAGCCCAGGTGTCAGCAGGCCATTCACAGAGGGTAGCGGTATTTTCAAACCTGATAATGTATGAAGTTATGTCTTCCCCCTCTGTGAAGGGAGGTAAATTAGGTGTTGGAATATGTGCACTGACTGCACGTTGTTCCATTACTCCTTCCTCTAATTGTTGTTGTGTAAAAATTAACTTTTTATTCTCTAATTCAAGGCGAGATTTTTCGAGCTCGTGATCCTTTTCTCTTTCCTCAAGTTCTCTTAATTTAACTTGTTCTTCACGTACTCTAGCTCTTTCCTCACGATGAAGTCTATCACGCTCTTTTTGGTCTTCTCGCTCTCTTTCTAACTGTCTTTCTCGGATTTCTCTCTCAATTCTCTCTCTCTCCTTTTTCTCCTGTCTTTCAAGGTTCTCTTTCTCCTTTTTCTCTTCTCTTTCGATTCTCTCTCTCTCCTTATTCTCTTCTCTTTTGATTCTCTCTCTCTCCTTATTCTCTTCTCTTTCCCTTTCTAGCTGTCTTTCTTCTCTCTCAATTCTCTCTCTTTCAAGTCTTTCCTGGATCTTAGCACTAATGAAAGATTCTAAATTTTTCCCTGTTATTCCTAACTTACTTCCAGCGTTCATCCAAAACTGGTATTCATCCATGCTTGCAAGAATAACTTAAACTATCAGGGAAAATGAAACGGGTATTAAAGAAAATGGAGGGTTCAATTCCTGCTCCGCTCAAACTGTAAATAAACCAGAGGGCTCGATCCCTGCTTCAATTAAACAATATGTATTAACGAAAACGAAGGGTTCTATGCTGGCTCCGAGCAAACAGTAAGTAGAATGGGGTCCCTTGACCATCCAATCTTCTCACCAACAAATCAAGAGTGTCCTATGACAGTTCCCTTGATATAATGAAGAGCTCAGTGAAACGAGTTGTCACTGGAAAATCTCGGGTCCCTAGAGTCTAATCCTCCAAAGTGTTTCAAGCTTACACACAATTAGGTGGCAGAATTAAATATTATATCCTGCCTGACTTGACTTACAATAAATTGAGACTATAACAATCACCAAATCTTTTAAATACCTGTACTATAGTCCTACCATAGAGAATGATTACTCATGGCTGGTGGTAACCGTCTGTGGTATGCAGTGTTGAAGTTCCAATGGTAGATTCGAGATGGAGTTGAATCTTGATTCAGTAGAGTTGATCCTGGCAAGGTCGCCACTTGTGAAGGCTTACTCAGCCCTGTAACAACTTCAGTCAGTATTACTCAGGCTGGTTCCTCCTCAGGAAAATTAGTGAATAGAAAAAGAAATAATAACAGACAATCATAAACACTTTATTATATAGAAAATATAAAATATAAAACACTTAAATATGAAATATTAATCCTACATTAAAGAAAATGAAAAATGAAAAATATAAATGATAACTGAATTCAACGCTAATTTAACCCTTGGGTGTCTGGTGTTGGTGATACTGCTTGTTGAAATCGTAGCCGTTGCTGATGATGGGGGGAGGGGTCGCAGGTGTTGGTGACCACCACTGGCTAGTTCTTCACAGATTAACGCCGTGAGTAGTATCCCGATGACAGGAAAGCAGGTTCTTTACCGCTGCAATGATGTGGGGTTACGTCCTGCAATTTCATACAGGTGCACAGGTACTTAAATGCAAAATGGGGAAGTCTCTGGACGTTAGTCCTTCTCCTGTTCTGCTCGTTGATTGACAGGTGACCCTCACTGTCATCCAAGCTGAAAAGATAGACAGGTTACCCACTGCTTAAATAATCACTCTCCATGGCAGTGTACATTACTCAAAAGACGTGGTGATTATTACAACAGTCAACATAGAGCGAGGCTGAAAGGACTAAGTTTATTATTGGTCAAAAGTGAAGCTTTTAACCAATAAATCCACTAGAATACAAGGCAGGCATGTACTTACAGTAGTGTTGGGAGCTGTGAGTCGAGTGATTTACTGTTTGACCAGAGCCCCACACGTCATCTTTCGAGGGGGGGGGTGGAAGAGGGAGGGGAAGGGATAGCGGGAGCTAGACTGACCCTACGTTAACAAGCAGCCGGCAATCAAACTATCACTTTAGGGGTGGGGGAGAAAAGGTGGGAAAAACGGGAGCGTGACTTACCCTACCTTAACTAGTAGCCGGCAATGAAACTATCACTTTTGGGGAGGGGGAAGAAAGGTGGGAGCGTGACTTACCCTACCTTAACTAGTAGCCGGTAATGAAACTATTGTTGCTATATTGCTACTCCTATCTATTGAACTTTTCCCTCACATCGGGGTGGATCAGGGAGATAAGATGTTTTCTAACTGTAGTTTTGAAAGTGATGAATGTGTCTGCAGTTCTAGAGTTTTTAGGTAGGGTGTTCCAGATTTTAGGTCCTTTGAAATACATTGAATTTTTGTAAAGGTTAGTTGAACACGGGGAATGTCATAGAGATGTTTGTGTCTGGTGTTATGCCTGTGGATTCTGTCACAACTATCAAGAAAGCATTGTTGGTCAAGGTTAATATTGGAATTTAAGGTCCTGTAGATATAGATTGCACAGTAGTAAGTGTGGATGTTCTGAACAGGGAGTAAGTTTAGATCTATGAAGAGGGGGGGGTGTTGCCAGGGATGGGATTTAGTGATTATTCTTACTGCGGCTTTTTGTTGGGTTATTATTGGCTTTAGGTGTGTTGCTGCAGTTGAACCCCAAGCACAGATAGCATAGGTGAGGTATGGATATATAAGTGAATGGTATAGTGTGAGAAGGGCAGTTTGCAGCACATAGTATCGTATCTTGGAGAGGATCCCCACCGTTTTGGATACTTTGTTTGTTATGTGTTGGATATGGGTGCTGAAATGTAGGTTGTCAAGGTATAGGCCAAGGAATTTGCCCTCATTATGTCTGGCAATTAGAGGGTTGTAGATCTTAATGTTAAGTTGCGCAACAGCTGCTCTGCTACCAAACATAATATAGTAGGTTTTGCCAGTGTTAAGTGTAAGTTTATTGGCTGTCATCCAAGTCGATGTTTTGAGCAGCTCCTCATTAACAATGGTGTTGAGGGTGGCAAGATTAGGGTGGGAGATGACATAAGTCGTGTCGTCAGCAAAGAGAATGGGTTTCAGGTGTTGGGATATGTTTGGAAGATCATTGATGTAAATGAGGAAGAGCAGGGGTCCAAGGACACTTCCCTGTGGAAATCCAGTATCAAGTGGCCTTATTGATGATGCTGTGTCTTTAATGGTGACATACTGATACCTATTAGTAAGGTAAGATTTGAAATATGCAAGCGCATGGCCTCTTATCCCATAATGGTCAAGTTTGTGGAGTAGGATGCCGTGGTCTACTGTGTCAAACGCTTTTCTTAGGTCAATAAAAATTCCTAGCGGATATTCCTCATTTTCCAATGCTGTGTAAATCAGGTCTAGCATTTTTATAATTGCATCATTAGTGCTTTTATTTTTCCTGAATCCAAATTGGCAGGGGTTGCGTATGTTTTGTAGCGTTATAAATGAACATAGTCTCCTGTGCACGAGTTTCTCGAAGATTTTGGATAGCAATGGTAAGTTTGATATTGGCCTATACAGTGGACCCCCGCATAACGATCACCTCCGAATGCGACCAATTATGTAAGTGTATTTATGTAAGTGCGTTTGTACGTGTATGTTTGGGGGTCTGAAATGGATTAATCTACTTCATAATATTCCTTATGGGAACAAATTCGGTCAGTACTGGCACCTGAACATACTTCTGGAGTGAAAAAATATCGTTAACCGGGGGTCCACTGTACTTGTTTATGTCTGTAGGGTCACCACCTTTATGTATTGGTGTAACCCTTGCTGTCTTGAGTAGTGTCGGGAAAGTGCTAGTTTCTAGTGACTTGTTAAAAAGTAATGTAATAGCATGCAAAAGGACATGGGCCGCTCGCTTGTACAATAATGGTGGGACGTGAGGCAGATTCCCCGAGTTATTTTTAAGTGACTTTATGATCGCGGTGACTTCCGTGGGCTCAGTTGGTACAAGATAGAAGGAATTTGGGAAATTCCCATCTAGGTAGTGCCCGGCACGGGCATTGGTACGTGGGATTTTACTGGCGAGATTAGATCCTATGTTTGAGAAGAAGCCGTTTATCTTGTTAGCAGTATCAGTGGGATGCAGTGGTGTTTCATGAGGTTTAGTTAGAACAATATTCTTGTTTTTTTCAGTTTGTGGGTCCCCAGAATCTGGAAAAGTGTTTTCCATGTCTTTTTTATATCTCCTCTTGTGTCAGTGAATCTGCTGGAGTAGTACAGTTGTTTGGCTTTCTTTATTAATTTGATGAGAACTGCTGAATATTGTTTAAGAATATCTTTGTGTATTAAGCCCTGTCTATATTGCTTTTCATATTGGTGTTTCTTATCACTGGATTTCAGAATGCTGCTGGTTAGCCATGGGCAACCAAGCTGTTTATTCGTGATCTGTTTCGTTTTTATAGGACAATGTTTGTTGTATAGTCTAAGTATTTTGTTAAGAAAAATGTCTGTTCAGTCGTCAATACCATTGGCATTGGAGAATTCTGTAGGCCAGTCAACAGTCTCTAGGTCTGCTGTGAAATTCCTTATTGAGGCCTCGTCATGGAGTCTAAATGAAACTTTGTTGTATTCGAGTGGTGGCTTACTAATGTTTGTTAAGAGGAAGGTTGGGTAGTAGTCAGTAGTGCTGTCTGTGATTATCCCTGATTTAAGGGGGGCTAGTATATTGGTCCATATGTGGTCTATTATGGTTGCACTTGTCCCAGTCAGCCTGGTTGGTTTAGTTATTGTAGGTATGAGAAGTGTGTTGTTCATATTGTTGATGAAATCAGTTACCGCCTGATCATATGGTTGGCCAAGGTTCATATTGAAGTCTCCAGCTAAGAGAAGGTGGTGCTTGTTCATTTGTCTGTTTGTTATTAGTGACTTTAGATTCTCACTGAAGTTTGGGATGTTTGTGTGGGGTATCCGGTATATGGCACCGATTGTTATAGGCGCCTTGAGGTTTTTTACAGTAAAATTAGCGAAAATGTATTCCCCATATTCATCACTAAAGCAATTAGTGCTAATACAAGATAGTTGGTTAGAGTAATAGATTGCAGTACCACCCCCAACTTGGTATGGTCTGCAGTTGTAGATTGCTGTGTATCCTGGTAGTGGGTAGATATCAATTGTGTCCTGCTTAAGCCAGGTCTCAGTAAGAATAATTTATTTATTTATTTATTTATTTATAATTTGAGCACACTTACAGAGGTACAAAAAAAAAATACAGATAAGAGCAGCATGCCAAAGCCACTTATACTATGCATAGCATTACGGGCTGGCTTAAAATTAACTTAAGATTAACTAAGCAATGATGAAATCAGTGAAAAACATTAATGTAAACTGATTACTATAAAGCACAAGTGAGTATTACAAAGACAGGTCATATGGTTGCATGCATTGTTGTAAATTCAGTAGAATGGAGTATTCTGTTAGGTAGTGAATTTAAAAAATAATAAAGTTAGATTGGGTTTTAGGTTTAACATTTATGTGATATAATTGTGAGAAACATTTAAGATATACAATTTATAAGGTTCAGTTATTCAGTATTTATTTGGTTTTGGGTGAGTAAGTGATCTTTGAGAAGAGACTTGAATTTATAAACAGGTAGTGTTTCTTTTATATTAACAGGTAATGAATTCCAGATTTTAGGGCCTTTTATGTGCATTGAGTTTTTGCATAGCGTGAGATGGACACGAGGAATATCAAAGAGTGATCTGTGCCTTGTGTTATGGTCATGTGTTCTGTTGAGGTTGGCAAGGAGATGTTTGAGGGGAGGGTTAATATCAGAGTTGAGTGTTCTATGTATGTAATAGGTGCAGTAATAAGTATGGATGTTTTGTATGGTGAGTAGGTTGAGTGTATTGAATATTGGTGGAGTGTGCTGCCTGTAGTGAGAATTTGTTATCATTCTAACTGCAGCCTTTTGTTGGGTAATTAGTGGTCTGAGATGGTTACTTGTTGTTGAGCCCCATGCACAAATTCCATAGGTGAGATAGGGGTAAATAAGAGAGTGATATAGGGCCAGGAGGGCTGACTGTGGAGCATAGTACCGTATCTTCGATAGTATGCCTACAGTCTTGGAAATTTTCTTAGAAATTTGTTGTATATGTGTATGAAATTTGAGTCTATTATCAAGGTGGATTCCTAAGAATTTTCCCTCTGTTAGCTTTGTGATAGGTGATCCGTTTATCATTATGTTAAGAGGGACATCTGTAGCTCTGTTACCAAACTGAATGAAGTAGGTTTTGTCAATGTTTAGTGTAAGTTTGTTAGTACTCATCCAGGTAGATATTTTCTGTAATTCGGTATTTACAGTATTGGCTAGCGTGACTGGGCTCGGGTGGGAGAAGACGTATGTTGTGTCATCAGCAAATAGTGTGGGTTTGAGTAATTGAGAAGCATTTGGTAGGTCATTTATGTATAGGAGAAAGAGAAGAGGGCCAAGGACACTTCCCTGTGGGACACCAACTGTAATTGGTTGTGCAGAAGAGTTTGCCCCATTTGCGTACACATATTGGCTTCTGTTGCTGAGGTATGACTTGAGGTAGTTGAGGGAGTGCCCTCTTATACCATAGTGTGATAATTTTACGTGGAGCAAGTCATGGTCAACTGTATCAAAAGCTTTACGTAAGTCAATGAAGATCCCCAGTGGGACTTCTTTTTTCTCTATTGCAGTGTATATATGTTCTAGCATGTGTATAATAGCATCATTAGTATTTTTATTAGGCCTGAATCCAAATTGGCAGGGGTTGAGTATGTTTTGGGAGATAAGGTAGGAGTAGATTCGTTTATGAATTAATTTTTCGAAGATTTTTGAGAGAGGGTGTAAGTTGGATATTGGCCTATAGTTATTCAACTCTGTTTGGTCTCCTCCTTTGTGGATCGGGGTGACCCTTGCTATTTTGAGTACTGTAGGGAAGGTGGAGGATTCAATGGATTTGTTAAAGAGTGTTGCAATGATTGGTGATAGCACTTGTGACACTTTTTTGTATATAAAGGGTGGTAAGGTATTTAAATCTCCTGCCTTGTTTTTTAGTGCGTTGATAATAAGGGAGACTTCGTATGGGTTAGTCGGAGCTAGGAACAGTGTGTTCGGGTAGTTGCCGGTGAGGTAGTCATTTGGTGGGGTATCTGAGCTTGGGATTTTATTGGCAAGGTTTTGTCCTATAGTGGAGAAGAAATCATTGAGTCTGTTTGCTGTTTCTGTTGGTGGGAGTTGGGGTTCATCTGATTTTGCTAATTTTATTTCGCTATTTCGTGATATCTTTTTTGTTCCCAGAATTTCTGATAGGGTTTTCCAGGTCTTTTTTATATCACCTCGTAAGTTGGATAATCTGTTCTCATAATACAATTTTTTTGCCCTTCTTATCAGGCTGGTTAGGATTGACGAGTAACGTTTTGTTTGGTCTCTGGTTATGTGACCCATTCTGTACTGTTTTTCATATTGGTGTTTTGTATTTATGGATTTGAGAATGCTGGGTGTTAGCCAGGGACTGTTCAGTCTCTTAGCTGTCATCTGCTTAGTTTTTTTAGGGCAGTGCTTGTTATAGAGGTATTGAGTCTTTTTTAGAAAATTATTAATACATTCGTCAATATCTGTATTGATTTCTAGCTCAGTGTGCCAATCAATGTTTGCTAATGCTGTTGTGAAGTTATTAATGGCTGCCTCATTGTGAAGTCTGAAGGTGACTTTAGTAGTGTCTTGGGGTAATTTACCAAGAGTTGTTATGAGGAAAGTAGGGTAGTGGTCTGTGGTATTATCTGTAATTATGCCTGATTTTAAAGGGGATATGGTGTTGGTCCAGATGTGGTCAAGTAGGGAAACACTAGTCTCTGTAACTCTTGTAGGTTTTGTTACTGTTGGTAGCAACATACAGTTACTCATTGTGTTTGTGAATTCAGTAACGTGTGGGTCCTGGTCTTGCAGGAGATTTATATTGAAGTCACCTGAGAGTAGTAAGTGATCTTTGTTCATGCGTGCATCAGTTATCATACTTCCTAGGTTTTGACTAAATTGGCTAATGTTTGACTGTGGAACTCTGTAGATGTTTATCAATGTGAGAGGTTTTTGTAGGTATTTGGATTTGAATTTGGCTATTATATATTCCCCATGTTCATCTCTTGTGCAAGTATTAGTGATACATTCTAGTTGGTCTGAGTAGTATATGGCTGTGCCACCCCCTTGTTGGTCTGGCCTACAGTTGTGTATGGCTGTGTAACCAGGAATGGTATAGACATCTGTAGTATCAGGCTTTAGCCAGGTTTCAGTTAGTGTAATGATGGACATATTGGCATGTAAGGAATTTAGTAATGCTATGAGGTCATCGTAATGCTTGCTTAAAGATCTGATATTGTAGTTAAAGATAGTTATGTTGTTGTTGGCACTGAGAAGTGCCTTTGATTGTTCTGCAGTGTAGTAATTACAGTAACTGTTTGATTCATTTAAGTCATTAAATAAGAGGTTGGTATCTGGATCAATGCTTGTAATCATAAGATTTGTAGTGAATCTATAGTTAGAATTAAGTATAAAACAAAGTAAATAGTCTTAAGCTAAAAAATAGCACCTGAATTATTTAACAAATGTAAAATAATGGGCTAAGGTATTTTTTTTTTTTTTTTTTTTTAAGCTAAAATAAAGGAGACAATATAAAAGGGACTAGTACAAATAAAGTGATGATCAAATAATGGAGCTTGGGAATATGATAGTAGGTAGTACTATAAAATAAATGAGCTTTGGAATATAATGCCAAAATTGTGAACTTGTTCTACTTTAGCACCTGAGAATAGCACCTTGATTATTTTAACAATTGTGAATGTATAAGCTAGGGTAGTTATATAAAGCTAAAATAAAGGAGAAAATATATAAGGGACTAAAATTAAGTAATGGTAAACAAAGTTAAATGGACAGATGGTCACTATGAAATAATATTGGTTTAGGAGTAAGATCTGATTTGTAATATTAGATAAATTGAGCAGTTTATTGCACAATAAAAGTAAAAAAAAAATGAGGTAGTTGGTACTAGCTAGCAAAAGATAGTTTTGGTACTTGCAGGAGAAGGGTGTCTTTAGTGACTCAAGGAGTGCCAGGTCGTCATCATAGTGTTTGCTTAAGGACCTGATGTTGTAGTTAAGAACTGATAGACTTTGAGCAGTGTTCAGGATAGTGCTGGCTTGTGAGGCTGTGTAATAAAGGCAGTTACTTTCCAATAAGTTTTGATTGTGTGTTAGATTAATGAGGTTTAGATCAGGGTCAACATGATCCTTCATCTTCTAGGTTTAAATAGTGGTTGTTTATATCCTGTATTATGTGGTGAGTCCTAATACTGATTTCTGTAGTGGTGGGAGGTTTGGATAAGTATACCGCTAAAGCACTTTGGTCATTGTTACGTTGGTTTGTCCCTTATTACTTTGATAGTAAGGTTCTCACTACATGTTCTAGTGTGGGGTAGCTTTTACTTAATGGTCTTATTTGTCTAGGGGTAATACTTACATCATGGCTGATCATCCTGAGTGTCTCTGATACCCTTTCACCAGCCCTCTTCACAGGTTATGTAAACTACTACTATAAAAATATAACTGTATTCTCAATAGATATGTACAGAATATACAATTACAGCCTCACATTTTCAAAACAACGATCTACACACTGCATAGCTGTTCTCCCACATGGTATATCTCAACAACTTTAGTCCTCTCTCTCCTTGACATAACTCTGGGCTAACCAGTGTTTTGACACACTTTAGTCACCCTGGGTATGGTGGTCACAACTTAAACTATAAAAAAAACTCACCCCTGGAGCACACATAATGCCCCAAAAGATAGAAGAAGGACCCAGAGATCCTGCCAGGTTGAAGGCCAGCCACAGAGAGACCGAGTCAGTCGAGGGAGAGAGAGAAAGAGGTTAAGCTCCTCCCACCAAAACAAAAGACTGTTGCCAAGCACAATTCTCCAGTTACCACAATTCTACCACACCTTAATTTTACTTCTACAAAAGGAAATACAACTTTATAAACTACTTATTTGCCAAGCACAATTCTCCAGTTACCACAATTCTACCACACCTTAATTTTACTTTTACAAAAGGAAATACAACTTTATAAACTACTTATTTGCCAAGCACAATTCTCCAGTTACCACAATTCTACCACACCTTAATTTTACTTTTACAAAAGGAAATACAACTTTATAAACTACTTATTTAAATTTGTGTGTTTATGTGTCTATAGTATAACCTATTATATTGAGAAAAATAGGCTTGACCCAGCTGCCTCAGTCATAAGGTTGATCAGTCCTTCTGACATTTAGAGCAAAGTCCCCATCAATTCAATATAATTAGGTATTCCAGAGTAACTGTTACTTATAAATACATGTTGGGTCCTATAGCCCCATAACACCCCCACCTCCAGACGAAGTCTCACAAAAGCTAGCTGTGTCCCTCAGGATACGGCTAGTAAAAGTATATTGCTTAAGTCTGAAGGCGGTAAACAAGACTACTAGAAATGCTACATTTTCCCAGCACCATAACTACTCTTCACTTTACTGTTATTTACAAGAGATTGCAGAATTTTTTAGAAAAGCAATTTAACCATACCCATATACTCAAGTGTGTAACTATTTACAATTTTAGTGACTTTTAAACAATACACATTACAATGCAAAATTTTGCACACAATGCCCACTGTGAAAGCCCGCACCAACAGGCCTGTGCCTCTGCTACGGTAATCCAGCAAGCAACTGGTACTCCAGGGTGGCATCTTCCTGATCAGGAGACGAGAGTAGAGCCAAACCCAGAGCAGTCAGGTGTACCCCAGGCAGGAAACTTCACAAAACATGTCAAGGTGTCTCTCACTTGGTGGCCGAACCAAACAGTGAGACTTCCAGTCAACACTCACGATCCTTAACATGGTCAGGCACTTAAGCCCATCTTCCGAGGTCCCACTCCACACAGATCCTCCAAACTTATTAAGAGGAGGCTGTCATAGAACATGGAGGGGTCCAAGGGACCACAAGGCAAATCGTCGGGCCGTTTTGTACATAGAGCACACCAAGACACAACATCACATACCTTCCTGAACGTCTCATGTTACCGAAGGTTGTCAACCACTGCCTCAACTCACATTCACGTACACCCTGACCCTCGTCACACTTTTGGCTCCGACTCAACTCCTTTACAGTCAGACGGCTGGTAGAGAGTACTCAGGCTCGCCGAGAGTTCACCACTGCAAAAACAACAAGGTCAGCACATGACAAACACTATGTACAAAGTATGCACCATGCATCTACATGAAACATCTAGAGAGAGCATCAGCAACCACATTCTCTGAGCCTTTTATATATTTAACTTTCAAATTAAAAGGCTGTAGGAACAAAGCCCATTTTAAGAGTCTGATTTTAGTCACTATACACAGGAACAGGATGAAGAGATCCTGAGACATGTACAAATGCTGAATAGCCAGCCCCAAAATGAAAATTTTCTTTCCTGTGGTAAAATGTTGACATTTAAACTTAGAAGGTTGTTCATAGACAATAACAGTTCTGCAACCTCTCGCAGTGCAACAACAAACACCAAAGACTTCTCTTTGCACCCAGGTTGGATACATCAAGTTTACACAAACACCATCACGTTCCATCTCACACACAAATTTTAAGCACACAATGAACACAATTTGCATTACACACATTAAAATGGTACTGGAACACAGGCCATGGAAATCACATCTTCCATGTTTTAGCTTATTTAAAATGTTTGCATCTTTTAGTGCATAAGTATCAATCTTTCTAATTCTGTAAACCTTAGTTGTTAAACGTACTCTGTGGTAGTCAGTGTTTATGCCCAGGGTGCCATCTAATTTGGGAACCATGAAGCATGGGAATGCCCACTGACTCTCACTAAGCACTACAAACTGGTGTTGGAAGAATTTCACTTCTTCCTCCATCTCCAATTTTTCATACAGATTTTTCCCACACAAAAATTGTTGAATTGGCTCAGTTTCCTTAACAATTTCCTCATGGAGTTTCAATTTTTCCCCATTACTGACATCCCAACTTTTATATACGTAGTTCCAAGGTGGCTGAGCCAACTCTCCAACATTTTTCTCATTAAACCCAAGCATGCATTTCCCAAAATCTTTTACACACACGTTATTTCTTAAATACGCTTTTGGTATTTCATACAGATTGTTTTGCAGCCCTTTACATTCCATTAAAACATTGGTCTCTCTGAATTTTTGACACAACTTCAAACCCTTTGACCGGTTACTGTGTACATTATACTCATTCTTTTTCTGCTCAGGGGTGTGGGTTTTATATCTAACCCCTGGGAACTTCCCCCACAACATGTTCAGCTCACAGCAACTTGACATACAGATTTTCACTTGAATTGGCTCCAGTATCAGCACTTCCTCTCCAGCCTCCAGAGTATCATGGTCCATATTATGGTCCCACATCATCATCCTGGTCTGGTTGATGGGCACGTTCACTGGTACCATCCACCTCATACGAGCCAAACAGTATCTGAAACTGAGAAAAAGCTCCGAGGGGGGAGCATCACCATCCTCCCCAAGCCAATAGCTCAGAAATTCCAGAGTGCTTCCCCACTCAGCAAATACAAAGAAAGGGATCCTCTCATCCCAGTTGTTAGTATTGTCTATACCATAGGCTTGCATCATTGTCTTGAGGGCTTGATGTAATTTCTCTATTTCCCCTTGAGATGGAGGGTGATAGGCCATTGCAAAGTTAGGCTCTACTTTTAATTCCTTCAAAACATTTCTAAAAGACTTTGAGGTAAGGTTAGGCCCTTGGTCTTTTTGCACTGCTTGTGGAAAACCAACATGAAAAAAGAACTTCATCAAAGCCCTTAAGACTACATGAGCTGTTATCTTATGCAGAGGGACTGCTTCCAGGTACCTGGTAGTGGAGCAAATATTTGTGAGTAAATAATCATTTCCCATTCTGGTCCTTGGGAGTGGGCCAACGACATCCACTACCAGCTTGCTGAAGGGTTCACCTGGTGCTGAAATCGACTGAAGGGGAACAGGTTTAATACTTCGACTAGGTTTCCCTATAATTTGAAAGGCATGATAGGTCTCAATATGCTCTCTGACAGTCTCCCACAGCTGAGACCCGAAGAAATGCCTGGAAACCTTGGACATCACCACCTGGGGACAAAGCCCTTGTTCTCCTTCCATCGATACTGCAAACAGAGGTGAATTCTTTATAAGAGTTTCCTCCCTGAAATGAAAACACTTATTTAACTGTAAAATCTCTTCCTCAGCAACAGCGACATTTTCCTGCACAGAAATTAATTGCACCCTAGCAGGTGCAGCCTCTCTCACACTATTTAACTGATCCATTCTCCAATCATGCTCAGCTCTGGCTGGATCATCCTTTTCTTCAGTTGACTGCAGTTCAACATCAGAAAGCAGAGTTACCAAACTCAAGCCCACACCATCCTCATGAGAAATATCATGAAGACTGTTGGTAGCATGATCATGAGCCATACTTCTCATGGTGGAACCATCAGGGAGAAGGTCTGGCAGGGTTTTCCTAGCCATTTCCTCCCAACATTTGGGATTTGGTTTCCCCCAAACTAGTTGTTCCTCACTGTCTAACAGACCCATAACATTATTCCCTAATAAGAGGTCGACCCCTTTGAAGGGAATTTCATCTGAGATACCTACAGGGAGATAGCCAACTTGGTATGCAGATTCTACCCATAATTTGTGTACAGGTGTCCTTATGGTTGAACCCGTAATACCCTTCAACAATATATCTACCCCAGTATAGGTATCCTTAGACACTGGTAGCACTCCAGCACGTAGCAAAGAGTAGGTGCTACATCCATCTCTCAAGGACAATATGTTCTCAACTCTGCCTACATCCTTTTGCAAACCAACTGTGGACCTACTAGAAAATATACACATCCTGGGGTCTAGATCCAAAGGTTCCTCCTCACCTTGCCTTGAAGACCAAATACAGGCAACTGGATGTGTGTCTGCAGTTAGAGTCCTCTGGGGTGGTTCCTCCCTTTCCTGATCTCGCTGCCTTGACCAGCAAAACTTTTGTGTGTGTCCAGTTTTGTTACAGTAGTAACAGGCATAGCTCTTAAAGGTATTTTTACCATTTGGTGTAGGACTGGTACTGTTTACTCGAGGACCTGAAATATTATCTGATTGTCTAGGTAAACTTTGAGCTCCAGCTGACTTACCTTTTCTTTCTATTTTAGAGGGTGCCTCAGCCTTCATTTGTCCCTGAAAATTCTTGTCCCATTTACCTTTATGACCATAGGACTTGGAATAAGGTTTAGAACGAGTGGGGAAATTTTCAGAAGGAGCATAACTGTTTTTACTTACCAATTCCCTGCGAGCCAAGAATCGGTCACCTAGATCCAGTGCTTCAGAAAGATTATCTGGGTTTTTGTCCTCTAAATATTCTCTGAGGTCAACAGGGATTGTATTGTACAATTCCTCATGAACCATTAGATCTACTAATTTGTTATAGTCTTTATTAACTCCTTTAGAACAAACCCATTTCTTAAAAAGGAACAGTTTCTCATTCCCAAACTCAGTTAAGGTCTGCCCATCCTGAAATTTTTGATTCCTGAACTTTTGTCTATATTTCTCAGGTATCATTTGGTATGCAAGCAATACTTCCTCTTTAATCTTATCATAATCAGAAAAATCTTGCCCCTCCAGAGTCTCTACTCTTTGGAATCCTTTACCTACAAGTTGTGTGCGAACTAGGGTAGCCCACTTCTGTTTGGGCCATCCTTGCTCCAAAGCAGTCTTCTCAAAAAAAGAAAAATACCTATCTGGGTCACTCTCTGTAAACTTAGGGACAAAATTTGCAGCTTTAGTTATGTTAAAGTACTGCTCAGGCTCTTGTTCTGAACCTCCTAACCTTTGACATTCTTTCTCCTTAGCTTTCATTAATTTCATTTCAGCCTCTAGTACAGCTAATTTCAGTCTCATTCTCTCCATTTCCATATCACCTGGAGTAGGTGATTCCTCATCTTCACTATTAACAGGCATGTTTACTGATGAATTATTACCTTCTTCCCTGAAGCCTAAAAAATCTGAAGACTCATCTTCTGACATAGTTTTATCTTTAAACACTTGCTTCCCTCTTACAGTATCAGTGGACAAAGTTTTCCCACAGGCACATAAAATAACACAAATTGAATGTAAGCTATGCACATAGCACTTACCATAACCACAACAAAAAATGTGTTACTCAACCTTTCTCCCACCTTAGGAGAAAAACAACCTGTAAACTAATATATGAAAACAACACTTCCACTGACACCACCTTGGTAAATCTTCTACCAGAAACATGCAACTGTTATTACCCCATACCAGCACATATAGTTCAAAGAATGTTTTGAGTTATTTTAGCAGTCAAATAACTCTCCCGGTCAAGCTCCCATGTTACGTTGGTTTGTCCCTTATTACTTTGATAGTAAGGTTCTCACTACATGTTCTAGTGTGGGGTAGCTTTTACTTAATGGTCTTATTTGTCTAGGGGTAATACTTACATCATGGCTGATCATCCTGAGTGTCTCTGATACCCTTTCACCAGCCCTCTTCACAGGTTATGTAAACTACTACTATAAAAATATAACTGTATTCTCAATAGATATGTACAGAATATACAATTACAGCCTCACATTTTCAAAACAACGATCTACACACTGCATAGCTGTTCTCCCACATGGTATATCTCAACAACTTTAGTCCTCTCTCTCCTTGACATAACTCTGGGCTAACCAGTGTTTTGACACACTTTAGTCACCCTGGGTATGGTGGTCACAACTGAAACTATAAAAAAAACTCACCCCTGGAGCACACATAATGCCCCAAAAGATAGAAGAAGGACCCAGAGATCCTGCCAGGTTGAAGGCCAGCCACAGAGAGACCGAGTCAGTCGAGGGAGAGAGAGAAAGAGGTTAAGCTCCTCCCACCAAAACAAAAGACTGTTGCCAAGCACAATTCTCCAGTTACCACAATTCTACCACACCTTAATTTTACTTCTACAAAAGGAAATACAACTTTATAAACTACTTATTTGCCAAGCACAATTCTCCAGTTACCACAATTCTACCACACCTTAATTTTACTTTTACAAAAGGAAATACAACTTTATAAACTACTTATTTGCCAAGCACAATTCTCCAGTTACCACAATTCTACCACACCTTAATTTTACTTTTACAAAAGGAAATACAACTTTATAAACTACTTATTTAAATTTGTGTGTTTATGTGTCTATAGTATAACCTATTATATTGAGAAAAATAGGCTTGACCCAGCTGCCTCAGTCATAAGGTTGATCAGTCCTTCTGACATTTAGAGCAAAGTCCCCATCAATTCAATATAATTAGGTATTCCAGAGTAACTGTTACTTATAAATACATGTTGGGTCCTATAGCCCCATAACAGTCATATAGAGTATAGTCACTAATAAACAATGAAATTGATATTGTCTATGTGTTGTGCTAGAAGGAGCTAAAGTACAACTAGGCATAAACTATTAATATTTTTATTAACACACTGGCCGATTCCCACCAAGGCAGGGTGGCCCGAAAAAGAAAAACTTTCACCATCATTCACTCCATCACTGTCTTGCCAGAAGGGTGCTTTACACTACAGTTTTTAAACTGCAACATTAACATCCCTCCTTCAGAGTGCAGGCACTGTACTTCCCATCTCCAGGACTCAAGTCCGGCCTGTCAGTTTCCCTGAATCCCTTCATAAATGTTACTTCGCTCACACTCCAACAGCACGTCAAGTATTAAAAACCATTTGTCTCCATTCACTCCTATCAAAAATGCTCAAGCATGCCTGCTGGAAGTCCAAGCCCCTCGCACACAAAACCTCCTTTACCCCCTCCCTCCAACCTTTCCTAGGCCGAACCCTACCCCGCCTTCCTTCCACTACAGACTGATACACTCTTGAAGTCATTCTGTTTCGCTCCATTCTCTCTACATGTCCGAACCACCTCAACAACCTTTCCTCAGCCCTCTGGACAACAGTTTTGGTAATCCCGCACCTCCTCCTAACTTCCAAACTACGAATTCTCTGCATTATATTCACACCACACATTGCCCTCAGACATGACATCTCCACTGCCTCCAGCCTTCTCCTCGCTGCAACATTCATCACCCATGCTTCACACCCATATAAGAGCGTTGGTAAAATTACTCTCATACATTCCCCTCTTTGCCTCCAAGGACAAAGTTCTTTGTCTCCACAGACTCCTAAGTGCACCGCTCACCCTTTTCCCCTCATCAATTCTATGATTCACCTCATCTTTCATAGACCCATCCGCTGACACGTCCACTCCCAAATATCTGAATATATTCACCTCCTCCATACTCTCTCCCTCCAATCTGATATCCAATCTTTCATCACCCAATCTTTTTGTTATCCTCATAACCTTACTCTTTCCTGTATTCACTTTTAATTTAGATTATGCTGCTCAGTTTTGGTCTCCTTACTACAGGATGGATATAGACTCATTGGAGAATATACAAAGAAGAATGACTAAAATGATTTACTGTGTAAGGAATCTCCCATATGAAGATAGACTTAAGGCCTTAAATCTTCACTCTCTGGAGAGACGTAGAATGAGAGGAGATGTCATTGAGGTGTATAAGTGGATGACGGGCATAAACAAAGGAGATATTAATAAGGTATTGAGGGTGTTGAACCAGGTAAAAACCAGAAATAATGGATTTAAGTTGGATAAATTTAGATTTAGAAAGGACATAGGTAAGTACTGGTTTTCTAACAGAGTTGTGGATGCGTGGAACAATCTTCCCAGTGGGGTGATAGAGGCTAGGACCTTGGGTAGCTTTAAGAAGAGATTGGACAAATATATGAGTGGGAGGGGCTGGGTTTGATTAGTGTCATTGGGTACGGGAGTTAATTCTTGGGTAGCTTTGGGTAGAGGTCGTTTTCATAAGGACCTGCCTTGTATGGGCCAGTAGGCCTTCGGCAGTGTTCCTCCAAATTCATCCACCAACCTCTGCAACTTCTCTTCAGAATCTCCCAAGAGCACAGTGTCATCAGCAAAGAGCAACTGTGACAACTCCCACTTTATCTTTTAACTCCACACCTTTTGCCAAGACCCTCGCATTTACTTTTCTTACAACCCCATCTCTGTATCAGTCTGTAGTGGAAGGAAGGCGGGGTAGGGGTCGGCCTAGGAAAGGTTGGAGGGAGGGGGTAAAGGAGGTTTTGTGTGCGAGGGGCTTGGACTTCCAGCAGGCATGCGTGAGCGTGTTTGATAGTGAATGGAGACAAATGGTTTTTAATACTTGACGTGCTGTTGGAGTGTGAGCAAAGTAACATTTATGAAGGGGTTCAGGGAAACCGGCAGGCCAGACTTGAGTCCTGGAGATGGGAAGTACAGTGCCTGCACTCTGAAGGAGGGGTGTTAATGTTGCAGTTTAAAAACATTGACGATTTCCACAAACTCGCATTTCTTTATTTTACGTTTTTTATACTTTTTTCTTTGCTTTTCTAATTTTTTTCTTTTCCCAGTATTATTTGGGGCCTGTGACACCAATACTGTATATAATGTATATATATAAACTCACTGTATTGAACACAATAACCGCACTAAAGTTGTTATAATATTGTTTACCACTTTTGTTTATTACAATAACATGCACAAATATTCCTAGGTAGTAGGTTGGTAAACAGCAACCGCCCAGGGAGGTACTACCATCCTGCTAAGTGAGTATACAACGAAAACCTGTAATTGTTTTACATGATGATAGGATTGCTGGTGTCTTTTGTCTGTCTCATAAACATGCAAGATTTCAGGTATATCTTGCTACTTCTACTTGCACTTAGGTCACACTACACATATATGTTCAAGCATATATATACACACCCCTCTGGGTATTCTTCTATTTTCTTTCTAGTTCTTGTTCTTGTTTATTTCCTCTTATCTCCATGGGGAAGTGGAACAGAATTCTTCCTCCGTAAGCCATGCGTGTTGTAAGAGGCGACTAAAATGCCGGGAGCAAGGGGCTAGTAACCCCTTTTCCCATATAAATTACTAAATTTAAAAGAGAAACTTTCGTTTTTCTTTTTGGGCCACCCTGCCGTGGTGGGATACGGCCGGTGTGTTGAAAGAAAGAAAGATGCACAAATCTTGTATAATACTAATGTTCTATCATATATTTACATATGTACAATCACTGGACATGTTTTTAGAACTGTTGCAGCTAGTGGAACTCCTTGAAACAAGGCACCATGCACAGAGGTACCTTATATTCCTCGCACATAAACCGAGTGTCTTTGCGTCTTTGTTGCCATCATTTTGTTTGTGCACAGACAACACATCTCTTCTTAGCAAATTTCTTCTTAGTTGCAGGAAGCTGTATTATGAAGTGATCACCTTCCCTCCTCAAACACTTCGGTATATCCTGAGGAGTTCAAGGATGGTTTTGTATAGCAGGTATTATTACCTGGTATTTCATTATGAGTTGTCTGAACAGACAAACAAAATTCACCATACGGTGGTCTGTTGCCAGTCTTCACTTGGTACATATTATATGCATTGAGCATTGAAATATCCATGAGATGGAAGAAAAGTTTCATGTACCACTTGTAACTCTTACGAACACAATCAACAAAGCCAATCTGCATATCACATTTGTCAACCAAGCACATGTTTTGTGTATAATCAATCACTGTCGCTCGTTTTCGAATATGTTCATTAGTCACTCTATCAACTTAGCCACTGTCTTGCATTTCGTTATGGTGAATGGTTGTCAACAATGTGACATCTTGCTTGTCATGCCACCATAATGCCATCATATCAGTGGCAGTAAACACCTGCACCTCTTCACCACGAGTGCCTGCGTTGAACCTGGGCATGTGTTTACGATTAGAACGCACTATGCCACACACATCTGTCTTGTTCACTCGCAAGAAATCACTGAGTAAAGGGCTTGTGTACCAGTTATCAGTATATAAAGTATGCCCCTTACCAAGATAAGGTGCCATCATGCTTCTCACTACCTCACCTGAGATACCCAATAACATCCTGGAATCTTTCAACGTTTTAGTTCCCGTGTATACAACAATATCCAATACCAGGCCACTGTCACATTCACAGAGTACAAACAACATTATACCAAAGCGTTTCCTCTTGCTCGGTATATACTATTTGAATGACAGTCTACCTTTGAACAAAATCAAAGATTCGTCAAGTACAAGATTCTTGAATGGATAAAAGTACAGTGGATCCCCGCATAACGATCACCTCCCAATGCGACCAATTATGTAAGTGTATTTATGTTAGTGCGTTTGTACGTGTATGTTTGGGGGTCTGAAATGGACTAATCTACTTCACAATATTCCTTATGTGAACAAATTCGGTCAGTACTGGCACCTGAACATACTTCTGGAATGAAAAAATATCGTTAACCGGGGATCCACTGTATATGTTGAATTTTTCTTTCAGATACATTAAAACATTTCTAATCTTGTATAACCTGTCACTTCTGTCAGGCCTGGTTTTGTCAGAGAAGTGCAACATACGTAACAGTAAGATAAACTTGTTCACTGGGATGATTTCACTGAAGACCGGGGTAGAAATTAGCCGATCTGTGGACCAGTATGATTTTATATTATGCTTATAGACATGAGGCATAAGCATTATTGTTGCAAAAAGCAAATACATTTCTGCAACAGTTGTCTCTTTCCACCGGTGTAGTCTTGACTGTGGTGATATGATAGTATTTGCCATGGTGTACTCAAAATACTTGTTACTTTCCCTGACAATAGTTTCCATCAATGGCTGGTCAAAGAATAGTTCAAAGAATTCCAGTTCATTTGCAGTGTTTCCAAGGGGACAAGTAGGTAGAATTCCACTTTGAGAGTCATCAGAGTGGTGGGGCTTGGGAACAAAATTGGGATTTTGCTGCCAATCCCAGATACGGTTTGCTGGTGGATACTGGACATCATAAACTGGTTGTGCTGGTAGTTGTGGTGGGCTGGTGGCTGACACTCCGCTTTGTCCTTGAACTGAGGAGTCAGCAGCGTGGGTCCCTGCCTGGGCTCGTGAGTCATGCATGGCCATGGCACTGCCATCATCACTACCACCACCTACTGATGCCTGTGGTCTATCCATGCCAAGTGTAGCCACATCATCCTCACTTTCACTGTCTGTTCCTGGTGTAGGGCCACGGGATGTACTCCGTCCCCTGGGCATTTCATAGGGAACACTACCCAAGCACGTGCGGCGGCGTATATACTGATGCTTCACTGGTGAATATGTTTCCTCACTATCACTACTCGAATGATCATCAAGAGCAATAAAATCACAATCCACATCACTATCATCATCATTACTGAAGTCAGAGGCCTGGCCATGCGAAAATAATAGTTTTCTCTTGTGATGAGGTACAACTGAACGTGACTGAGGCGTGCCCACACCAGAGGTAGAAGGTTGAGGATCGTCAGGGTTTTCTGCACTATTATCGATATCCTGGTCATTCCTTTCAGTCACTAACTGATCAAAGCCAAAGAATTCATCGTCATTTCCACTTCCATCAGAGTCAGAACTATCAGATAGGAAGAGGAGAGTCCCAATTTTCCTTGGAGTGAGAGCTGCCTTGCGACGAGGCATGGTGAGCATAGGTAGCTGAGCCGGCGTTCCCACAATGCTATGCGGACGCCTAGAATTTTTGTTTATGGCGTGCACACACCACGCAGACCCATTCTCTCACATGTAGACCTACCAGCCTTTTCGCGCTAAATTTGATGCCGCTAGAATTTTGGTGTAGATCTACGGTTTGGACCCTGAACGTAAAGCCGTAGATCTACGGCACGGACCCTGAAAGGGTTAAGGGGGGATCCTTATCATGGTAAAGAGGCTATTGGTCTAAGGAATTGGACCTTTTGGTTTTCTTCCTCTGACCGAACCTAATTACCCCCCCAATTCTCCCTTCCCTATCCTATCCTCCTCAACCCTTCCCCCTTCCTCCCGCCTCCCAACCCTCCCCTCTCCCTGGCCCATTTGTAGTCTCTGGGGTCCTCCCCTCTGGCATTACGGTTTCTAGGTAGGGGGTGGTGTGCTGGGGTTCATCCCACTCCATGGAGTCTTTTGGGGGTGATGTAGTTTGCCATGGAATCTGAATTGTCTGGAGGTGCCGTGCTCCCTTCCTGGATTTCCGAGAAGTGGGCGGGGTGTCCTGCAGATGATGGGTGTATCTCCAGAGGCTGCCTGTTGGTTCTGGGAGGTGACAACTGAAGGAGGTATGCTTTGTGGTGGGTTTCTGACCACCCTTTCTTTTGTCCTCAGAGGTGGCTCAGTAGATGTGAGGTTGCCATCCCAGAGTGCCGGTTTACTTATGTGAAGGGTAGGGTATGACATGGGTTCCACGCTGCATCTGCACTGCTCGTGGGCTCGAGGCCCTCTTGGATGAGGGGACGAACTTGTGGCCCTCTTTTTTTTTTTTTTTATAATAACAAGAAAGAAGAACCACTATCATGGAGTCTTCGTTCTGTGATAACCCTCCTCCTCCTCCCAGGCCCCTTTCTGTTCCCACATCCTGTTCCGACCTGGCTTCGTTATTGGACCATTCTCTAGACTTTTCATACCCCTGTACTTTCTGTTGGTAATGCTACGTCACCTGCTCCAAGTGCTGAGGCGCCACCCGTTTCTGTTAATGCCTCTGCCTTTTGTATGCCTTTAACAATGACAGCTTCCCCGAATACAGTTCAATGGTTTTTGGATCACCCACCTCCCTCAGGTCGGACCGCCCGCGGTACTACTCCTAAACATTCCAGACAACCCACTGACAATGGTTCTTCGATGTCTGCCCAAAAACGACCTACGTGACACTCACTTCCTTCGCGCACCATGTTGACAAGTACGCAATGGACTAAATTCTTTTCCCTACATCCGACATCTCCAACTGATTATCTTTCTGATCATAGTAGTATTGGTAAAGCTCTTTTTCGACACGTTGGCCAAAATATATCATTTAATGCTCTTCAAAACGGTATGGATGTTACAGTTCAGAATTCAGAACAGGCTCATGATCTTTCCCATATAACTTCCATAGATAAGATTCCATTCACATTTCATAAGCACGCTACTCTCAATTCTTGCAGTGGTACAGTGGTTTTACTGCGTACCATTGTACAGAGTGATTTTCTGTCTTGCGGCGATGATATTTTAGAGCAATTAGCCCTTCAGGACCTTCCTATTCGCAAATTGGATACATACGTCCTGCCCGCTCATGGGCAGAGGCGCTTTTCCAGTAACATCGCCTACTTAACATTTGACTGCCATAAACTACCATCCTGTGTTTATAATGCAGGCCATCGCCTAGAAATCTAACATCAAAATCGACTAATGGTTCTCTTTGGCGTCAAAATATTGGCTCTACCAACGCTGAAAAACTTGTCTAAAGGCTTTCATCCCGAATGTGTCCATGCACACCGAGTGGGCCCAGCCACTCCAAGACTCCGTGTATAGCCAATGTGCCATTGTTTACAAGCCATTGTAGTCGATTCCATGCGTACATGCGATATATTTTGTATTATTCCATTGTTTTTAGTGCTTGTAACTGCTAAATAATCCACCATGGGCCCAAAGAAAGTTTCTAGTGCCAGCCCTGTGATAAAGAAGGAAAGAAACAATAAAATTCAAGGAAAAACTTGTAGCAAAGTACTAAAGTAGAGGAGGAAGAGAGAGGGGAGAATGTGCCTTCTGCAGTAATTCAGTGATTCTACGATACGTACGATACTAGAGTAGCAGGTATCGATAAAGGCTATAGTGCCAGCCAGCAGTAAAGTGTAGAATTAACAGTGTAGCAAATAAGTTCAGCGAGTAAGCGATAGAAAAACGGCACGAAAGTAACTCTTCAGTGTTGTTGGATGTGTGTATATCCGCTGAACATACACTGGCCTGCTATCTTCCACTACCCTAAACCTCTGCCAGCATCTCCTCCATCAAACTAATTAAACTAACATCTCCTCCAAGGTAAGTGTAAATGTAAAAGTGTAAGCATAAAAGTAAATGTAAGTGTAAATATAGAAGAACCCCAATGGAAATACGTAAGTCACTCTGACTTTTTTGTGTTATCCTAGGTACTTTACACATATGCTGCTATGTATGATAATCTATGTAACTGTATTTGTGTATACTTGAATAAACTTACTAATTTATAAATTAAAATTTAAATATTCCTTATAAATTAAAATTTAAATATTTCTTATTTATAAATTAAAATGTAAATCTTTCTTAATTATAAATTACATACATTGTTTAAGTGTGATGGTGTTGGTGGCAAAAGCCTCCACCACCACCAACACAGCTTCTCTCAGTGGCAGTCCTTAAACCCAACAACAACGCTTACACCATTTACTCCTTTCATACATTATGACATATTTTATTCATTCTAGAATATATATCATGTTTCTGTGTTATTAATATTGTTTATAATGTCATATTAGATGAATTGTTATAGATAAACCGTAGAGATGATATTCGCGTCATATTGCATCATAAACTTGCCTTCCTCTTGCCTCCTTGCGTTTTCTCTTAGTGTACCAGTGACGCCCCTACTTTTCACTGGGGGTATGTTGCATCGCCTGCCAAGTCTTTTGCTTTCGTATGGAGTGATTGCTGTGGGCATATTAGGGACCAATCCCTCCAGAATCTTCCAGGTGTAGATTATGATATATCTCTCTCACCTGTACTCTAGTGAGTACAAGTCAAGTGCTTCCAGGCATTCCCAGTAGTTAAGGTGTTTGATGGAACTTATATGTGCAGTAAAGGTTCTCTGTACATTCTCTAGTTCTGCAATTTCACCTGCCTTGAATAGGGATGTTAATTTTTTTTTTTTTTATTAACACAGTAGCCGATTCCCACCAAGGCAGGGTGGCCCGAAAAAGAAAAACTTTTACCTTCATTCACTCCATCACTGTCTTGCCAGAAGGGTACTTTACACTACAGTTTTTAAACTGCAACATTAACACCCCTCCTTCAGAGTGCAGGCACTGTACTTCCCATCTCCAGGACTCAAGTCCGGCCTGCCAGTTTCCCTGAATCCCTTCATAAATGTTACTTTGCTCACACTCCAACAGCACATCAAGCATTAGAAAACATTTGTCTCCATTTATTTCTATCAAACACGCTCATGCACAGTGCAAGAGCACAGTGTCATCAGCAAAGAGCAACTGTGACAACTCCCACTTTGTGTGATTCTTTATCTTTTAACTCCACGCCTTTTGTCAAGACCCTCGCATTTACTTCTCTTACAACCCCATCTATAAATATATTAAACAACCACGGTGACATCACACATCCTTGTCTAAGGCCTACTTTTACTGGGAAATAATTTCCCTCTTTCCTATGTACTCTATCTTGAGCCTCACTATCCTCGTAAAAACTCTTCACTGCTTTCAGTATATATATATACGTATATATATATATATATATATATATATATATATATATATATATATTATATTATATATATATATATATATATATATATATATATATATATATATATATATATATATATATATATATATATATATATATATATATATATACACACACACAGTCGACCCCCGCATAACGATTACCTCCGAATGTGACCAATTATGTAAGTGTATTTATGTAAGTGCGTTTGTACGTGTATGTTTGGGGGTCTGAAATGGACTAATCTACTTCACAATATTTCTTATGGGAACAAATTCGGTCAGTACTGGCACCTGAACATACTTCTGGAGTGAAAAAATATCGTTAACCGGGGGTCCACTGTATATATATATCTTTCAACACACCGGCCGTATCACACCAAGGCAGGCTGGCCAAAAAGAAAAACAAAAGTTTCTCTTTTTAAAATAGTAATTCATACGGGAGAACGGGTTACTAGCCCCTTGCTCCCGGCATTTTAGTCGCCTCTTACAACACGCATGGCTTACGGAGGAAGAATTCTGTTCCACTTCCCCATATATATATTTATATATATATATATATATATATATATATATATATATATATATATATATATATATATATATATATATATATATATATATATATTTTTTTTTTTGTTTTGTTTTTTCTCAACAAGTTGGCCGTCTCCCACCGAGGCAGGGTGACCCAAAAAAGAAAGAAAATCCCCAAAAAGAAAATACTTTCATCATCATTCAACACTTTCACCACACTCACACATTATCACTGCTTTTGCAGAGGTGCTCAGAATACAACAGCTTAGAAGCATATACGTATAAAGATACACAACATATCCCTCCAAACTGACAATATCCCAAACCCCTCCTTTAAAGTGCAGGCATTGTACTTCCCATTTCCAGGACTCAAGTTCGACTATATGAACATAACCGGTTTCCCTGAATCCCATCACTAAATATTACCCTTCTCACACTCCAACAGATCGTCAGGTCCCAAGTATCATTCGCCTCCATTCACTCCTATCTAACACGCTCATGCACACTTGCTGGAAGTCCAAGCCCCTAGCCCACAAAACCTCCTTTACCCCCTCTTTCCAACCCTTTCGAGGACGACCCCTACCCCTCCTTCCTTCCCCTATAGATTTATATGCTTTCCATGTCATTCTACTTTGATCCATTCTCTCTAAATGACCAAACCACCTCAACAACCCCTCTTCTGCCCTCTGACTAATGCTTTTATTAACTCCACACCTTCTCCTAATTTCCACACTCCGAATTTTCTGCATAATATTTACACCACACATTGCCCTTAGACAGGACATCTCCACTGCCTCCAACCGTCTCCTCGCTGCTGCATTTACCACCCAAGCTTCACATCCGTATAAGAGTGTTGGTACTACTATACTTTCATACATTCCCTTCTTTGCCTCCATAGATAACGTTTTTTGACTCCACATATACCTCAATGCACCACTCACCTTTTTTTCCTCATCAATTCTATGATTAACCTCATCCTTCATAAATCCATCCGCCGACACATCAACTCCCAAGTATCTGAAAACATTCACTTCTTCCATACTCCTCCTCCCCAATTTGATATCCAATTTTTCTTTATCTAAATCATTTGACACCCTCATCACCTTACTGTTTTCTATGTTCACTTTCAACTTTCTACCTTTACACACATTCCCAAACTCATCCACTAACCTTTGCAATTTTTCTTAAGAATCTCCCATAAGCACAGTATCATCAGCAAAAAGTAACTGTGTCAATTCCCATTTTGAATTTGATTCCCCAAAATTTAATCCCACCCCTCTCCCGAACACCCTAGCATTTACTTCCTTTACAACCCCATCTATAAATATACTAAACAACCATGGTGACATTACACATCCCTGTCTAAGACCTACTTTTACCGGGCCTCACTATCCTCATAAAAACTCTTTACAGCATTTAATAACTTACCACCTATTCCATATACTTGCAACATCTGCCACATTGCTCCTCTATCCACTCTATCATATGCCTTTTCTAAATCCATAAATGCAATAAAAACTTCCCTACCTTTATCTAAATACTGTTCACATATATGCTTCAATGTAAACACTTGATCTACACATCCCCTACCCACTCTGAAACCTCCTTGCTCATCCGCAATCCTACATTCTGTCTTAACTCTAATTCTTTCAATTATAACCCTACCGTACACTTTTCCTGGTATACTCAGTAAACTTCTTTCTTTCTTTCAACACACCGGCTGTATACCACCGAGGCGGGGTGGCCCAAAAGGAAAAACGAAAGTTTCTCCTTTTGCATTTAGTAATATATACAGGAGAAGAGGTTACTAGCCCCTTGCTCCCGGCATTTTAGTCGCCTCTTACAACACGCATGGCTTACGGAGGAAGAATTCTGTTCCACTTCCCCATGGAGGTAAGAGGAAATAAACAAGAACAAGAACTAGAAAGAAAATAGAAGAAAACCCAAAGGGGTGTGTATATATATGCTTGTACATGTATGTGTAGTGTGACCTAAGTGTAAGTAGAAGTAGCAAGACGTACCTGAAATCTTGCATGTGTATGAGACAGAAAAAAAAAGACACCAGCAATCCTACCATCGTGTAAAACAGTTACAGGCTTCAGTTTTACATTCACTTGGCAGGACGGTAGTACCTCCCTGGGCGGTTGCTGTCTACCAACCTACTACCTAGGACTCAGTAAACTTATTCCTCTATAATTTTTACAGTCTCTTTTGTCCCCTTTCCCTTTATATAAAGGGACTATACATGCTCTCTGCCAATCCCTAGGTACCTTCCCCTCTTTCATACATTTATTAAACAAAAGTACCAACCACTCCAACACTATATCCCCCCCTGCTTTTAACATTTCTGTCATGATCCCATCATTTCCAGCTGCTTTACCCCCTTTCATTTTACGTAATGCCTCACGTACCTCCCCCACACTTACATTCTGCTCTTCTTCACTCCTAAAAGATGGTATACCTCCCTGACCAGTGCATGAAATTACTGCCTCTCTTTCTTCCTTAACATTTAAAAGTTCCTCAAAATATTCTCGCCATCTACCCAATACCTCCATCTCCCCATCTACTAACTCCCCTACTCTGTTTTTAACTAACAAATCCATATTTTCCCTAGGCTTTCTTAACTTGTTTAACTCACTCCAAAATTTTTTCTTATTTTCATTAAAATTTCTTGACAGTGCCTCTCCCACTCTATCATCTGCTCTCCTTTTGCACTCTCTCACCACTCTCTTTACCTTTCTTTTACTCTCCATATACTCTGCTCTTCTTATAACACTTCTGCTTTGTAAAAACCTCTCATAAGCTACCTTTTTCTCTTTTATCAAACCCTTTACTTCATCATTCCACCAATCACTCCTCTTTCCTCCTGCCCCCACCCTCCTATAACCACAAACTTCTGCCCCACATTCTAATACTGCATTTTTAAAACTATTCCAACCCTCTTCAACCCCCCCACTACTCATCTTTGCACTAGCCCACCTTTCTGCCAATTGTCGCTTATATCTCACCCGAACTTCCTCCTCCCTTAGTTTATACACTTTCACCTCCCTCTTACTTGTTGTTGCCACCTTCCTCTTTTCCCATCTACCTCTTACTCTAACTGTAGCTACAACTAAATAATGATCCGATATATCAGTTGCCCCTCTATAAACATGTACATCCTGGAGCCTACCCATCAACCTTTTATCCACCAATACATAATCTAATAAACTACTTTCATTACGTGCTACATCATACCTTGTATATTTATTTATCCTCTTTTTCATAAAATATGTATTACTTATTACCAAATTTCTTTCTACACATAGCTCAATTAAAGGCTCCCCATTTACATTTACCCCTGGCACCCCAAATTTACCTAATACTCCTTCCATAACATTTTTACCCACTTTAGCATTGAAATCCCCAACCACCATTACTCTCACACTTGATTCAAAACTCCCTACGCATTCACTCAACATTTCCCAAAATCTCTCTCTCTCCTCTACACTTCTCTCTTCTCCAGGTGCATACACGCTTATTATAACCCACTTTTCACATCCAATCTTTATTTTACTCCACATAATCCTTGAATTAATACATTTATAGTCCCTCTTTTCCTGCCATAGCTTATCCTTCAACATTATTGCTACTCCTTCTTTAGCTCTAACTCTATTTGAAACACCTGACCTAATCCCATTTATTCCTCTCCACTGAAACTCTCCCACCCCCTTCAGCTTTGTTTCACTTAAAGCCAGGACATCCAGCTTCTTCTTATTCATAACATCCACAATCATCTCTTTCTTATCATCTGCACAACATCCACGCACATTCAGACTTCCCACTTTGACAATTTTCTTCTTCTTATTCTTTTTAGTAATCTTTACAGGAAAAGGGGTTACTAGCCCATTGTTCCCGGCATTTTAGTTTACTTTTACAACACGCATGGCTTACGGAGGAAAGATTCTTATTCCACTTCCCCATGGATATAAAAGGAAAATTAATAAGACCAAGAACTATTAAGATAAAATCAAAGAAAACTCAGATGAGTGTGTATAAATAAATGTGTACATGTATGTGTAGTGTGACCTAAGTGTAAGTAGAAGTAGCAAGACATGCCTGTAATCTTGCATATTTATGAGACAGACAAAAGACATCAGCAATCCTACCATCATGTAAAACAATCACAGGCTTCGTTTTACACTCACTTGGCAGGACGGTAGTACCTCCCTGGGTGGTTGCTGTCTACCAACCTACTACCAATATATATATGTGTATATATATATATATATATATATATATATATATATATATATATATATATATATATATATATATATATATATATATATATATATATATATATATATATATATATATATTTTTTCAGCAAGTCGGTCGTCTCCCACCGAGGCAGGGTGACCCAAAAAAGAAAGAAAATCCCCAAAAAGAAAATACTTTCATCATCATTCAACACTTTCACCACACTCACACATTATCACTGCTTTTGCAGAGGTGCTCAGAATACAACAGTTTAGAAGCATATACGTATAAAGATACACAACATATCCCTCCAAACTGCCAATATCCCAAACCCCTCCTTTAAAGTGCAGGCATTGTACTTCCCATTTCCAGGACTCAAGTCCGACTACAGGAGGGCCCCGCTTTACGGCGTTCCGCTTTACGGCGTTCCGCTAATACGGACATTTCAAATTATGACCAAAACTCACTATACGGCTCCCCCCACCTGACTTTCTAATACGGTCACCGTGCCCCACCCTGTTTGTTTACATTCTCCATGAGCTCAGTAAGCACTAAGTCTCTCCATTTTGTCTGGAAACTCCAAAATTTCAAATGTTTTTAAAAGTTATTTCATATTTTATATATACTCTGATAATTATACTTATGTATACCTGTACCTAAATAAACTTACACACATCAAGTCATTTAAATGTCGTATATTACGTTAATATACACATTTTCATTAATCCATCCATGATATTTTTTTCAAAATTATATAATAAACACGATGCATAACATATAAATAAGATAAATACACCCCACAGTAGAATAAATAAACATAAATGTGAGCTGTGTAGCAGACGACTTGCACAAGTGGTGATAATAACAATACTGAGTCTCATTAAATGTCGTATATTACGGTAATATACACATTTTCATTAATCCAGCCATGATATTTTTTTCAAAATTATATAATAAACACGATGCATAACATATAAATAAGATAAATACACCCCACAGTAGAATAAATAAACATAAATGTGAGCTGTGTAGCAGACGACTTGCACAAGTGGTGATAATAACAATACTGAGTCTCATTAAATGTCGTATATTACGGTAATATACACATTTTCATTAATCCAGCCATGATATTTTTTTCAAAATTATATAATAAACACTATACATAACATATAAATAAGATAAATACACCCCACAGTAGAATAAATAAACATAAATGTGATCTCTGGTAGCAGACGACTTCCACAAGTGACGCCATAATAACAATAGTCACGGAGTCTCATTAAATGTCGTATATTACGGTAATATACACATTTTCATTAATCCATCCATGATATTTTTTTCAAAATTATATAATAAACACGATGCATAACATATAAATAAGATAAATACACCCCACAGTAGAATAAATAAACATAAATGTGATCTGTGGTAGCAGAGACTTCCACAAGTGGTAATAATAACAATAGTCACGGAGTCTCATTGTTTTGTTTACTCTGTGCCTGGCCTGTCACCTCTCATGTATTCATTCTTTCTCTCTCTCATTTATTCGTTTTATCTCATTTACTTACTCCTGACCCTACATTAAGACTACAAATATTTTAAGGTAAGTAATGAGTGAACTGTATATACATTTTATCGCTCTGGGATGCTTAAATATCATAGAATAGTATGTGTGGGTGGGGTGGCCTGGTGAAATAGCCTGCCTATTACAATACATACCACACTTGATTTCTTACAATAAATACTACTTGTCTCACCCTAGATTAAGACTATAAATATTTTAAGGTAAGTAATGAGTGCACTATGTGTGTATTGTACCTTTTTATTGTTTTTTGATGCCTGGTTCTATTGCTAACTTAATATATGTTAGTGTAAACTTGTTATCTAGTGTTTGTATGCATTTATAAGTGGAAAAAAAGGGTGTTCCACTTTACAGCGATTTCCGCTTTACGGCGGTAGCATGGAACCTAACCTGCCGTATAAGTGGGGCCATACTGTATATGAAAATAACCGGTTTCCCTGAATCCCTTCACTAAATATTACCCTGCTCACACTCCAACAGATCGTCAGGTCCCAAGTATCATTCGTCTCCATTCACTCCTATCTAACACGCTCATGCACGCTTGCTGGAGGGCCCCGCTTTATGGCGTTTCGCTTTACGGCGTTCCGCTAATACGGACATTTCAAATTATGACCAAAACTCACTATACGGCTCCCCCCACCTGTCTTTCTAATACGGTCACAGCGGCCCACCGAGTTTGTTTACATTCTCCCTGAGCACATCTCCTTATTATGTTTGGAAACTTTCCAAAATTTCAAGTGTTTTAAAGTTATTGTATATTTTATATGTATTGTACTTGATAATTAAACTTGTGTACACCTGTACCTAAATAAACTTACACACTGTGCTGGCATGTAGGTACACATTAAAATCACTAAGAGTCTCTCTACTCTTGATGCAATAATAATAATAATAATAATAATAATAATAATAATAATAATCTCTTGGGCGCATTAATGTCACATATTACATTAATATAGACATTTCCCTTAATCTATCTATGATATTTTTTTCAAAATTATATAAGAAACACATTATGTAACACACAAACATGATACATGCACCCACAGTATAAAAATTTATACAAATATATATGAGATGTTTACCAAACGGTTTGTAGAAGTGTCGTAAGAATTACGTTTTCTCTAGCCCGTCACCTGTTACTAGGGATACCTGTAGAAAAATATTCCTGTCGTATGCCTTCACTTTATAGCTATAATTCTGTACTAACTTGTACACAGTGTAAGAGTATTTGTTTCGTGATTTAATTATTATAATAATAAAAATATTATAAGGTAAAAGTTTCACAAACTCTTACAAATGTACATGAATGAACTAAAACTGGACACGTATTAATACCTTCTATTTCGCCTGACCGAGTGATCGTCCACAACCTGTTCAGTTTGTTTGTTTACACTGTCTGAGCTCGGTGTATCATTAAATGTTGTATATTACGTTAATATACACATTTTCATTAATCCATCCGTGATATTTTTTTCAAAATTATATAATAAACACGATACATAACATAAATACATAACAACATATGTGTAGAGAACCTAGGATAACCCAAAAAAGTCAGAGTGACTTACTTCCATTGCCTTCACTCAGAGCATCATTTCTTCTCAAAATGATGTTACATGAGAATGGGAGTGTTCTTCTTTATTTATTCTACCGTATCAATGTAGAGACAACCTGTACACAATGTAACTTGTACACAAACCAGACGTGTACACTGTTTACAAAACTTACCTTCGCCTGGTTTGTTTACATAACTCTGCGCCTGTCCTCTCTCATGCACTCATTCTTTCTCTCTGGTATGGTAGCCTGGCTGACTACCATACATACCACACTTGATTTTTTACAATAAATACTACTCATCTCACCCTATATTTTAAGGTAAGTAATGAGTGAACTGTATATACATTTTATCGCTCTGGGATGCTTAAATATCATAGAATAGTATGTGTGGGTGGGGTGGCCTGGTATGGTAGCCTGGCTGACTACCATACATACCACACTTGATTTCTTACAATAAATACTACTTGTCTCACCCTAGATTAAGACTATAAATATTTTAAGGTAAGTAATGAGTGCACTATGTGTGTATTGTACTTTTTTATTGTTTTTTGATGCCTGGTTCTATTGCTAACATAATATATGTTAGTGTAAACTTGTTATCTAGTGTTTGTATGCATTTGTAAGTGGAAAAAAAGGGTGTTCCACTTTACGGCGGTTTCCGCTTTACGGCGGTAGCCTGGAACCTAACCCGCCGTATAAGTGGGTCCCTCCTGTATATATATATATATATATATATATATATATCTAACACGCTCACGCATACATATGTATATATATATATATATATATACATTATACATATATATACATATATATATATATTATACATATTATAAAGTGTATGGTAGAGTTATAATTGAAAGAATTAAGAGTAAGACGGAGAATAGGATAGCAGATGAACAAGGAGGCTTTAGGAAAGGTAGGGGGTGTGTGGACCAGGTGTTTACAGTGAAACATATAAGTGAACAGTATTTAGATAAGGCTAAAGAGGTCTTTGTGGCATTTATGGATTTGGAAAAGGCGTATGACAGGGTGGATAGGGGGGCAATGTGGCAGATGTTGCAAGTGTATGGTGTAGGAGGTAGGTTACTGAAAGCAGTGAAGAGTTTTTACGAGGATAGTGAGGCTCAAGTTAGAGTATGTAGGAAAGAGGGAAATTTTTTCCCAGTAAAAGTAGGCCTTAGACAAGGATGTGTGATGTCACCGTGGTTGTTTAATATATTTATAGATGGGGTTGTAAGAGAAGTAAATGCGAGGGTTTTGGCAAGAGGCGTGGAGTGAAAAGATAAAGAATCACACACAAAGTGGGAGTTGTCACAGCTGCTCTTTGCTGATGACACTGTGCTCTTGGGAGATTCTGAAGAGAAGTTGCAGAGATTGGTGGATGAATTTGGTAGGGTGTGCAAAAGAAGAAAATTAAAGGTGAATACAGGAAAGAGTAAGGTTATGAGGATAACAAAAAGATTAGGTGATGAAAGATTGAATATCAGATTGGAGGGAGAGAGTATGGAGGAGGTGAACGTATTCAGATATTTGGGAGTGGACGTGTCAGCGGATGGGTCTATGAAAGATGAGGTGAATCATAGAATTGATGAGGGAAAAAGAGTGAGTGGTGCACTTAGGAGTCTGTGGAAACAAAGAACTTTGTCCTTGGAGGCAAAGAGGGGAATGTATGAGAGTATAGTTTTACCAACGCTCTTATATGGGTGTGAAGCGTGGGTGATGAATGTTGCAGCGAGGAGAAGGCTGGAGGCAGTGGAGATGTCATGTCTGAGGGCAATGTGTGGTGTGAATATAATGCAGAGAATTCGTAGTTTGGAAGTTAGGAGGAGGTGCGGGATTACCAAAACTGTTGTCCATAGGGCTGAGGAAGGGTTGTTGAGGTGGTTCGGACATGTAGAGAGAATGGAGCGAAACAGAATGACTTCAAGAGTGTATCAGTCTGTAGTGGAAGGAAGGCGGGGTAGGGGTCGGCCTAGGAAGGGTTGGAGGGAGGGGGTAAAGGAGGTTTTGTGTGCGAGGGGCTTGGACTTCCAGCAGGCATGCGTGAGCGTGTTTGATAGGAGTGAATGGAGACAAATGGTTTTTAATACTTGACGTGCTGTTGGAGTGTGAGCAAAGTAACATTTATGAAGGGATTCAGGGAAACCGGCAGGCCGGACTTGAGTCCTGGAGATGGGAAGTACAGTGCCTGCACTCTGAAGGAGGGGTGTTAATGTTGCAGTTTAAAAACTGTAGTGTAAAGCACCCTTCTGGCAAGACAGTGATGGAGTGAATGATGGTGAAAGTTTTTCTTTTTCGGGCCACCCTGCCTTGGTGGGAATCGGCCGGTGTGATAATAAAAAAAAAAAAAAAAATAAATATATATATATATATATATATACAATATATATATATATATATATATATATATATATATATATATATATATATATATATGCGTGAGCGTATTAGATAGGAGTGAATGGAGACGAATGGTACTTGGGACCTGAAGATCTGTTGGAGTGTGAGCAGGGTAATATTTAGTGAAGGGATTCAGGTAGTAGGTTGGTAGACACCAACCACCCAGGGAAGTACTACCGTCCTGCCAGATGACTGTGAAACAGAAACCTGTAACTGTTTTGCATGATGGTAGGATTGCTGGTTTCTTTTTCTGTCTCATAAACACGCTAGATAACAGGGATATCTTGCTACTCCTACTTACACTTTGGTCACACTTCACAGACATGCATATGCATATATATATACATACATCTAGGTTTTTCTCCTTTTTCTAAATAGCTCTTGTTCCTCTTTATTTCTTCTATTGTCCATTTGGAAGTGGAAAAGAATCTTTCCTCCGTAAGCCATGCGTGTCGTATGAGGCGACTAAAATGCCGGGAGCAATGGGCTAGTAACCCCTTCTCCTGTAGACATTTACTAAAAAAGAGAAGAAGAAAAACTTTATAAAACTGGGATGCTTAAATGTGCGTGGATGTAGTGCGGATGACAAGAAACAGATGATTGCTGATGTTATGAATGAAAAGAAGTTGGATGTCCTGGCCCTAAGCGAAACAAAGCTGAAGGTGGTAGGGGAGTTTCGGTTTGGGGAAATAAATGGGATTAAATCTGGAGTATCTGAGAGAGTTAGAGCAAAGGAAGGGGTAGCAGTAATGTTGATTGATCAGTTATGGAAGGAGAAAAGAGAATATGAATGTGTAAATTCAAGAATTAGGTGGATTAAAGTAAAGGTTGGATGCGAGAAGTGGGTCATAATAAGCGTGTATGCACCTGGAGAAGAGAGGAATGCAGAGGAGAGAGAGAGATTTTGGGAGATGTTAAGTGAATGTATAGGAGCCTTTGAACCAAGTGAGAGAGTAATTGTGGTAGGGGACCTGAATGCTAAAGTAGGAGAAACTTTTAGAGAGGGTGTGGTAGGTAAGTTTGGGGTGCCAGGTGTAAATGATATTGGGAGCCCTTTGATTGAACTTTGTATAGAAAGGGGTTTAGTTATAGGTAATACATATTTTAAGAAAAAGAGGATAAATAAGTATACAAGATATGATGTAGGGCAAAATGACAGTAGTTTGTTGGATTATGTATTGGTAGATAAAAGACTGTTGAGTAGACTTTAGGATGTACATGTTTATAGAGGGGCCACAGATATATCAGATCACTTTCTAGTTGTAGCTACACTGAGAGTAAAAGGTAGATGGGATACAAGGAGAATAGAAGCATCAGGGAAGAGAGAGGTGAAGGTTTATAAACTAAAAGAGGAGGCAGTTAGGGTAAGATATAAACAGCTATTGGAGGATAGATGGGCTAATGAGAGCATAGGCAATGGGGTCGAAGAGGTATGGGGTAGGTTTAAAAATGTAGTGTTAGAGTGTTCAGCAGAAGTTTGTGGTTACAGGAAAGTGGGTGCGGGAGGGAAGAGGAGCGATTGGTGGAATGATGATGTGAAGAGAGTAGTAAGGGAGAAAAAGTTAGCATACGAGAAGTTTTTACAAAGTAGAAGTGATGCAAGGAGGGAAGAGTATATGGAGAAAAAGAGAGAGGTTAAGAGAGTGGTGAAGCAATGTAAAAAGAGAGCAAATGAGAGAGTGGGTGAGATGTTATCAACAAATTTTGTTGAAAATAAGAAAAAGTTTTGGAGTGAGATTAATAAGTTAAGAAAGCCTAGAGAACAAATGGATTTGTCAGTTAAAAATAGGAGAGGAGAGTTATGAAATGGAGAGTTAGAGGTATTGGGAAGATGGAGGGAATATTTTGAGGAATTGTTAAATGTTGATGAAGATAGGGAAGCTGTAATTTCGTGTATAGGGCAAGGAGGAACAACATCTTGTAGGAGTGAGGAAGAGCCAGTTGTGAGTGTGGGGGAAGTTCGTGAGGCAGTAGGTAAAATGAAAGCGGGTAAGGCAGCCGGGATTGATGGGATAAAGATAGAAATGTTAAAAGCAGGTGGGGATATAGTTTTGGAGTGGTTGGTGCAATTATTTAATAAATGTATGGAAGAGGGATTGGCAGAGAGCATGCATAGTTCCTTTGTATAAAGGCAAAGGGGATAAAAGAGAGTGCAAAAATTATAGGGGGATAAGTCTGTTGAGTATACCTGGCAAAGTGTATGGTAGAGTTATTATTGAAAGAATTAAGAGTAAGACGGAGAATAGGATAGCAGATGAACAAGGAGGCTTTAGGAAAGGTAGGGGGTGTGTGGACCAGGTGTATACAGTGAAACATATAAGTGAACAGTATTTAGATAAGGCTAAAGAGGTCTTTGTGGCATTTATGGATTTGGAAAAGGCGTATGACAGGGTGGATAGGGGGGCAATGTGGCAGATGTTGCAGGTGTATGGTGTAGGAGGTAGGTTACTGAAAGCAGTGAAGAGTTTTTACGAGGATAGTGAGGCTCAAGTTAGAGTACATAGGAAAGAGGGAAATTATTTCCCAGTAAAAGTAGGCCTTAGACAAGGATGTGTGATGTCACCGTGGTTGTTTAATATATTTATAGATGGGGTTGTAAGAGAAGTAAATGCGAGGGTCTTGACAAGAGGCGTGGAGTTAAAAGATAAAGAATCACACATAAAGTGGGAGTTGTCACAGTTGCTCTTTGCTGATGACACTGTGCTCTTGGGAGATTCTGAAGAGAAGTTGCAGAGATTGGTGGATGAATTTGGTAGGGTGTGCAAAAGAAGAAAATTGAAAGTGAATACAGGAAAGAGTAAGGTTATGAGGATAACAAAAAGATTAGGTGATGAAAGACTGGATATCAGATTGGAGGGAGAGAGTATGGAGGAGGTGAATATATTCAGATATTTGGGAGTGGACGTGTCAGCAGATGGGTCTATGAAAGATGAGGTGAATCATAGAATTGATGAGGGGAAAAGGGTGAGTGGTGCACTTAGGAGTCTGTGGAGACAAAGAACTTTGTCCTTGGAGGCAAAGAGGGGAATGTATGGGAGTATAGTTTTACCAACGCTCTTATATGGGTGTGAAGCGTGGGTGATGAATGTTGCAGCGAGGAGAAGGCTGGAGGCAGTGGAGATGTCATGTCTGAGGGCAATGTGTGGTGTGAATATAATGCAGAGAATTCGTAGTTTGGAAGTTAGGAGGAGGTGCGGGATTACCAAAACTGTTGTCCAGAGGGCTGAGGAAGGGTTGTTGAGGTGGTTCGGACATGTAGAGAGAATGGAGCGAAACAGAATGACTTCAAGAGTGTATCAGTCTGTAGTGGAAGGAAGGCGGGGTAGGGGTCGGCCTAGGAAGGGTTGGAGGGAGGGGGTAAAGGAGGTTTTGTGTGCAAGGGGCTTGGACTTCCAGCAGGCATGCGTGAGCGTGTTTGATAGGAGTGAATGGAGACAAATGGTTTTTAATACTTGACGTGCTGTTGGAGTGTGAGCAAAGTAACATTTATGAAGGGATTCAGGGAAACCGGCAGGCCGGACTTAGAGTCCTGGAGATGGGAAGTACAGTGCCTGCACTCTGAAGGAGGGGTGTTAATGTTGCAGTTTAAAAACTGTAGTGTAAAGCACCCTTCTGGCAAGACAGTGATGGAGTGAATGATGGTGGAAGTTTTTCTTTTTCGGGCCACCCTGCCTTGGTGGGAATCGGCCAGTGTGATAATAAAAAAAAATAATAAAATATATTCACACCACACATTGCCCTCAGACATGACATCTCCACTGCCTCCAGCCTTCTCCTCGCTGCAACATTCATCACCCACGCTTCACACCCATATAAGAGCGTTGGTAAAACTATACTCTCATACATTCCCCTCTTTGCCTCCAAAGGACAAAGTTCTTTGTCTCCACAGACTCCTAAGTGCACCACTCACTCTTTTTCCCTCATCAATTCTATGATTCACCTCATCTTTCATAGGCCCATCCGCTGACACGTCCACTCCCAAATATCTGAATACGTTCACCTCCTCCATACTCTCTCCCTCCAATCTGATATTCAATCTTTCATCACCTAATCTTTTTGTTATCCTCATAATCTTACTCTTTCCTGTATTCACCTTTAATTTTCTTCTTTTGCACACCCTACCAAATTCATCCACCAATCTCTGCAGCTTCTCTTCAGAATCTCCCAAGAGCACAGTGTCATCAGCAAAGAGCAGCTGTGACAACTCCCACTTTGTGTGTGATTCTTTATCTTTTATCTCCACGCCTCTTGCCAAGACCCTCTCATTTACTTCTCTTACAACCCCATCTATAAATATATTAAACAACCACGGTGACATCACACATCCTTGTCTAAGGCCTACTTTTACTGGGAAAAAATTTCCCTCTTTCCTACATACTCTAACTTGAGCCTCACTATCCTCGTAAAAACTCTTCACTGCTTTCAGTAACCTACCTCCTACACCATACACTTGCAACATCTGCCACATTGCCCCCCTATCCACCCTGTCATACGCCTTTTCCAAATCCATAAATGCCACAAAGACCTCTTTAGCCTTATCTAAATACTGTTCACTTATATGTTTCACTGTAAACACCTGGTCCACACACCCCCTACCTTTCCTAAAGCCTCCTTGTTCATCTGCTATCCTATTCTCCGTCTTATTCTTAATTCTTTCAATTATAACTCTACCATACACTTTACCAGGTACACTCAACAGACTTATCCCCCTATAATTTTTGCACTCTCTTTTATCCCCTTTGCCTTTATACAAAGGAACTATGCATGCTCTCTGCCAATCCCTAGGTACCTTACCCTCTTCCATACATTTATTAAATAATTGCACCAGCCACTCCAAAACTATATCCCCACCTGCTTTTAACATTTCTATCTTTATCCCATCAATCCCGGCTGCCTTACCCCCTTTCATTTTACCTACTGCCTCACGAACTTCCCCCACACTCACAACTGGCTCTTCCTCACTCCTACAAGATGTTATTCCTCCTTGCCCTATACACGAAATCACAGCTTCCCTATCTTCATCAACATTTAACAATTCCTCAAAATATTCCCTCCATCTTCCCAATACCTCTAACTCTCCATTTAATAACTCTCCTCTCCTATTTTTAACTGACAAATCCATTTGTTCTCTAGGCTTTCTTAACTTGTTAATCTCACTCCAAAACTTTTTCTTATTTTCAACAAAATTTGTTGATAACATCTCACCCACTCTCTCATTTGCTCTCTTTTTACATTGCTTCACCACTCTCTTAACCTCTCTCTTTTTCTCCATATACTCTTCCCTCCTTGCATCACTTCTACTTTGTAAAAACTTCTCATATGCTAACTTTTTCTCCCTTAATACTCTCTTTACATCATCATTCCACCAATCGCTCCTCTTCCCTCCTGCACCCACTTTCCTGTAACCACAAACTTCTGCTGAACACTCTAACACTACATTTTTAAACCTACCCCATACCTCTTCAACCCCATTGCCTATGCTCTCATTAGCCCATCTATCCTCCAATAGCTGTTTATATCTTACCCTAACTGCCTCCTCTTTTAGTTTATAAACCTTCACCTCTCTCTTCCCTGATGCTTCTATTCTCCTTGTATCCCATCTACCTTTTACTTTCAGTGTAGCTACAACTAGAAAGTGATCTGATATATCTGTGGCCCCTCTATAAACATGTACATCCTGAAGTCTACTCAACAGTCTTTTATCTACCAATACATAATCCAACAAACTACTGTCATTTCGCCCTACATCATATCGTGTATACTTATTTATCCTCTTTTTCTTAAAATATGTATTACCTATAACTAAACCCCTTTCTATACAAAGTTCAATCAAAGGGCTCCCATTATCATTTACACCTGGCACCCCAAACTTACCTACCACACCCTCTCTAAAAGTTTCTCCTACTTTAGCATTCAGGTCCCCTACCACAATTACTCTCTCACTTGGTTCAAAGGCTCCTATACATTCACTTAACATCTCCCAAAATCTCTCTCTCTCCTCTGCATTCCTCTCTTCTCCAGGTGCATACACGCTTATTATGACCCACTTCTCGCATCCAACCTTTACTTTAATCCACATAATTCTTGAATTTACACATTCATATTCTCTTTTCTCCTTCCATAACTGATCATTTAACATTACTGCTACCCCTTCCTTTGCTCTAACTCTCTCAGATACTCCAGATTTAATCCCATTTATTTCCCCCCACTGAAACTCTCCTACCCCCTTCAGCTTTGTTTCGCTTAGAGCCAGGACATCCAACTTCTTTTCATTCATAACATCAGCAATCATCTGTTTCTTGTCATCCGCACTACATCCACGCACATTTAAGCATCCCAGTTTTATAAAGTTTTTCTTCTTCTCTTTTTTAGTAAATGTATACAGGAGTAGGGGTTACTAGCCCATTGCTCCCGGCATTTTAGTCGCCTCATACGACACGCATGGCTTATGGAGGAAAGATTCTTTTCCACTTCCCCATGGACAATAGAAATAAAAAAGAACAAGAGCTATTTAGAAAAAGGAGAAAAACCTAGATGTATGTATATATATATATGCATGTGCGTGTCTGTGAAGTGTGACCAAAGTGTAAGTAGGAGTAGCAAGATATCCCTGGTATCTAGCGTGTTTATGAGACAGAAAAAGAAACCAGCAATCCTACCATCATGCAAAACAGTTACAGGTTTTTGTTTCACAGTCATCTGGCAGGACGGTAGTACTTCCCTGGGTGGTTGCTGTCTACCAACCTACTACTACTACAATATATATATATATATATATATATATATATATATATATATATATATATATATATATATATATATATATATATATATATATATATATATATATATATATTTATATATATATATATATATATAAATAACCAACATGCACCAACAAGTCAAGTCAATAAAGGTAAGTCAGTAAAGGTAAGTGTGATGTCAAATGTTCATGTATCCATTTTATTAGTGCTTTATATTTATTTGTCATTGTTTTATGTATGTATATTCATATTTAATCTTAGAAACATATTTTCTGTTAATACTTTTGGTTGTCTGAAATGGATTAATTGGATTTCCATTATTTCTTATGGGGAAAATTAATTCGACTAATGGCTAATTCAACTAAAGACTAGCTCTCTGGAATGGACTAAAGGCATTAGCTGAGGGTCCACTGTACTGCAGATCTGCGGCGGAGTGCCCAGTCTGGGGTGCCGCAGATCACACTGATACATCTTGCAGTCATCCCCCCTCTTGTCTTAATTGCAATGAATCTCGTCTTTCTTTTTCATGCCATTGTCAAGTCTATCATAATGAACAAGAAATCAGTTATCTTAAGGAGAGTGAAGGCCTTACTTAAGCTATGGCTGTCTCTCGGATCTGCCTTCAGGGAAATCTTCCTCGTGTTCCTTATTCTCGAGTATCTCAGAGACCTCCAACCTTGACGGTCCTCCTGCCTAACAGCTCCTCTGTTACCATGTCTTCCGGGGTCACCCCTGTTTCTAATTCTTTTGTGGTTTTATCCTCTGAAACTCCTACTTCCGTACCTCTTCCTACTTCTACTTCATCTCGCTTGCTAGTTTCTCAGTCTACAAGACCTCACAAGCCTATACCTTCTTCGCATCTATCACCTGTAAAGTTGAATCTATCTTCTACCTCAGTGCCTAGTTCTCACCCCCTTTCTAACACTCACAGGAAGGTGGAGATTCACCCTTCCCCCTCGTGTAGTCTCCTCTTCTGTTCCCCCCCCAGTCTTCTTCCGTAGTTACTGTCTGTGGCATGCAAAGAGTACGTAACCTTTATTCGGCGCACGTACACACCCTCATTTACAGGCTATCTCCCCCAACCAGCGAACCAGGTTGCTAAGAGTTGATGATGGGGCCCCGTCGTTCAACTAGTGACCAGGTTCTAGCCAATAAGAAGATGGTTTTGGCAATCGCAGAGGTTATGTGGGTACCGCTCTCCTGTCTGCCCTTGTCATTCCCATTCTAGAGCTGGTTGAAGCACGGTCTGCTATCTTGTGGCTTCTATTTCTGCTTTGCTTACCGTGGAGTGCACTATACTTATCTCTGTACATAGTGTACATATTGCTGTTATAAATTGGTGAAGGATAATATAAGTCTAAACTTTTTCTACTGTGTTTATTTTGCTCCCATTACACCCGGGGTAACAGGCCATTTGGATCCTGGGTTGTAATATGGGTAGCCTGTCCGAGAGCTGGAGCTGGACTTAGAGAAATGGTTGAGCTTAAGGTGAAGCTCGTAGCAGGAACATTGTGCAGCTTGCTGTCTGGCATTGCTTTACAAATTTTGCGGGTTGTAATACTGTCCAACCTCCTCCCTCTCCTGTTCCACTGCAGGACTCTTCTGTCCCCACAAACACATCTTTACAGGTTCATACTCCCTGCCTTTCTCAGACCTCTTTGGTTGCCTCCATAGTTACCCCGATCTCTACTTGCTCTACCTCACCTGTCTCTGAAATCATGGTATCGGCATCTTCCTTATCCGCTGAGACACTTGACACTATTTCCAGCTATATTGCGGAGATGAAACCCTTGATGGACACAGACAAGCCTCCTTGTACCCTTTCTTTTTCATGACCTTCGCAACAATCTTTTCCTTCACAGCATTCTGATTCCTCCTTGCTTACATGCTTACCATTTCCTCCACACGTTGACTTCACTGACCTTAATTGCTCATAGATTTTATCACTTCTTATTGTTGACATACCTGTCTTTGTAAATAATGTCTCATTTACAATGGAATATTTGTGGCCTCAGGGGTAATTGGGGAGAACTCCAAGTGTTGTTCTCCCAGTTTTCCCCAATATGTGTCAGGTTACAAGAGCCCAAAATTAGTTCAGCTGTTATTCGTCCCATTTTGGGCTATGTGCTGTTACATTCTTCTGATCCCTTTCCTGATGAATCATTTAATGAGAGGATGCTTCTTGTGCATGTTGGTATACCATATCAAGAAGTTTTTGTTGGTTCTCTGCTGCATTATACTGCAGCTTATATATATTTACACAGATGGTATACAGTTTGCTCTCTATATCTTTCCCCCCTCCCATGCATTCTATATTTTGGATATTTCATTTTTAACCTCTTCTCTTCTGCCACCCATCTTGTCAGGTGATGTTAACTCTCACCATCATTTGTGGAGAGGGTCCCACTGTGACACTCGTGGTGATCAGTTGGAGACTCTTTTCGCTTATTATCCTCTTCATGTTTTAAATATAAGTGCTCCTACCCATTTTGACTCTCACACTCAGTCTCTTCCTTGCATTGATCTTTCTATCTGTTCCTCGTCAATTGCACTTGATTACATTTGGTCTGTTCTCCTGGATTTACGCAGCAGTGATCACTTTCCTATTCTTCTTACTTCTACTATGTATTCCCGACCGCCTCGTAGCCCTTGTTGGCAATTTGCATGAGCGAATTGGGACTTATACTCTCATCTTACCACCTTTTGTGAGGACCCCCTTTTGTCCTCTATTAATGGACTGGTACACCAGTTTTCAACCTTAGTTTTGACTGGCATCACATTCTATTCCTCAAACCTCAGGCAGGCATTCTCGGACATGCATGCCTTGGTGGTCTCCTGCATGTGCCCATGCAGTGTGTTTGAAACATGCTGCATGGGGCCATTATTGATATAATCGGACCTCAGAGTGTCTTTCGGTTTTTAAACAGGCAAGGGCAGTTGCTCGCCGCATCATATGCAATGCTGAACAGACTTGTTGGCAAGACTGTGTGTCTACCATTACCTTGTCTTCCTCTGTGTGTACGGTTTGGTAGAAGGTACGGACCCAGGTACGGACTCTGGACCCAGCTCCCATTTTGCAGGTTGCTGGTGTTAGTGTTGCAGAACCTCTTGAAGTTGCCACGACAATTGGGAACTATCTTATCCTTGTCTCCCAAGGGCTTCACCTTTATCCCTCATTTCTTGTGTCTAAGTCTGCCAAGGAGCAATTGCCCTTGGATTTCTCCTCTAATGGGATGGAGCTGTATAACGTACCTTTCACTCTCCTAGAGCTAGAGTCCACGCTTTCTGCTTGCCAGCCATCAGCAGCTGGACTTGATGATATCCATATCAGTATGCTACAACATCTGCATTCTACAGCCTTTCCAGTCCTTTTGCATCTTCTCAACCTTATTTGGGCATGAGGGGGTTCTCCCACAACAATGGAAATCTGCCATCATACTACTGTTTGGCAAACCAGGCACCTTGGGGCTTAATACCTCTAACTGTCGTCCCATTGCCCTGACCAGTGTAGTCTGCAAGGTGTTGGAACGATTGGTGAATAGATGTCTTGATATGGTTCTTGGAGGCAATATAAACACAAATGCAGTATAATGTGATCCTTTATTGACTACGTTTCGCCCACACAGTGGGCTTTTTCAAGTCACAAACAGAACTACCTGGGGTGGAAGGAACGCGAGTATTTATAGTCCAGCTGAGGTCAGGTGAAGAATGCTGCATCTGATGATGTACCGAGTGGGGTTATAGTCTAAAAACTTGGGTAGTTTGGAAAGGAGATTGGAAAAGTTTGTGAGCAGACCTTCTACAGTGTTCTTATGTGGGATAGCGATGAAGAAGTTTCTTGGCAAGTGGTTCAGCTATGTTATAGAAGCCACTATTCTGGTTGAAGTTGTCGGATATAGAAATGAGTGATGATTCCAGGATTCTTCGGTATTGAGTGTTGTCTTCTGTGGCGATAAGTCTTGAGTTTCTGTAGTTTATCAAGTGGTTGTGTGAATTACGGTGTTGTACGCAGGCATTCCTTGTGTCGTCAGACCTGCTTGCGTATTGGTGTTCTGAAATACGTGTTTGGGGGTCCCTTGATGTTTCGCCCACGTATAACTTGTTGCAGTCATTACAAGGGATTATGTATACCCCTGCAGAGGATGGAGGCTTGTCCTGCCTACTACTGGTGATGTCCTTGATGGTCGTGGTTATGGAGGTAGATACTTGGAATGATGTTTTGGCAAAGATGTTGGAAACATGTTTGGCAATGGAGTTGGTGGGAAGGACTATGTATCTCTTCTCGGCAGTGTCTTCTCTGGGTGTGTTGAAGATGTTTAATGCTCGCCGTCTGCAGTCTCTGATGAAGTGACGAGGATAGTGGAGTTTAGAAAATATTTGTTCAATTATAGTGCATTCTTCCTCAAGGAACTCGTTGCTGCAGATTCTGAGTGCACGCAGGAAGAAGCCTATAATTACACCACGTTTGGTTTTGGTGTCGTGGTGAGAGTAGAAGTGGAGAAGATCGTTTTGGTTGGTGGGTTTTCGATAGACTTTAAAACGAAGTTCGTGGTCAGCTTTGCAGAGCAGGACATCAAGGAAAGGAAGAGTGTTGTCGACTTCTTCTTCAAGTGTGAACTGGATTGAAGGCTCGACCTGGTTGAGCTTGTCTTGGAGAGCTTGAACGTTGAAGCGTTTAGGAGTTATGAGGAGAATGTCGTCAACATAACAGAGCCAGGTGACAGACGAAGGAATAATGGTGGAGAAACGTTCGGCTTCTAGATGTTCCATGTATAGGTTCGCCAGGACTGCACTGAGTGGCGAACCCATGGGTAGTCCAAAAGTCTGCTGAAAGAGGTGATTTTCGAAAGAGAAACACGTAAAGCCAACACATAGTTCAACAAGGTCGATGAAATCGCTGGCTGGAATGGGAAGATCAAGTGAATCGTCAATTTTTCTGCGCAAGAGATCGATGGCTTGTGTAGTAGGTACTTTGGTGAATAGGGAAGTCACGTCAAGGCTGGAAAGTTTCTTGTTCCTGATGTTGATGTTGCGAATGCGATTGAGAAGATCACCTGAGTGTTTGAGATGTGCTGTACTGATAGTGCCCAAGAGTTTAGAAAGGTGTTTGGCGAGAATTCCTGAGAGCTGGTGGGGAGCACTGCCTATTCCCGAGGATATGGGCCTCAGTGGGATACCAGGCTTGTGAGTCTTTGGCAGGCCGTACATTCTGGCAGGTCTGGGGTTGCTGGGCATGGTGTGCAGAAGTTTCTTCCCTTGTTCTGAGCCCCTCAGAATGCGGCGAGTCCTTTGAAGAAAAGTTTTAGTAAGGTTGTCCACTTGGTTAGTTGTGAGAGGTTTGTAGGTATCTGGGTCATTAAGTAGATTGAGCATTTTGTTCCTGTAATCGTCAGTGTTCATGATAACAACACCACCTCCTTTATCAGCGGTGGTGACCCTGATGGTCGTGTCTTCTGCTAAACCTTTGAGTGCATTGATGTAACGTCGAGGTATGACTGGGGAGCTGCGTGTTGAGATGGCTGCTGAGATGATGCCTTGAAGATAGCCTTTTTGGAAGTCGGAGTCATTGTGTCTGTAGTTTTTGGCGATGAAATTGAGGTCTTGTTTTGGTTTCGTAATTCCTGTTGCGAATTTGAGGCCTAAGCTGAGGGCTTCAGTTTCTGTGGTTGACAGTGGACGAGATGAAAGATTTTGAATAATTTCAGGTCTTCCTAAACTTTTCCAATTACTATTATCGCAGAGTGTTTGTAGTTTCCTAGTAAGTCTGATCTTCTGTTGAACATTCGCTGTGGTAACTCTGCTGCGAATGATTTCGGCGGTGCGTCTGTTCATGTTGCCCCGGAGTGTTGTGCCTAGTGTTCTGGCTTGGAGGAAAGCTTCCTTTGTAGCATTGTTTAAGTCATCTGCACACTCTTCAAGGTAGGTCCGAGCTGTAGCGGAGAAAGGTGGTTTGATGTTGGCAATTTGAGGAGGAGTAGATCTTGGTCTTGGTCTTACCAAGATCTACTCCTCTATGCCGACCTGCTGCATGGCTTGCGAACCTGGCTCGGTGCTCCCCACCAGCTGAGTCTGTAAGCTCTCTAAACTCTTGGGCGCTATCAGCTCAAACGCGCGTTATCTGGCGGGCTGCTCCGGCAACGGCATTGTTTATTCTGTACTACGAAGCCGTCGTCTGCTTTTTGCGCCGCGATCTTCCATTCGGCAGCGATCATTTGATGAGCTATGTGTTGGCTTTATGTTTCTTTCGAAAAATCTGCCTCGGCGAACTTGGACCCATGGGTTAAGCTTTCGGTGCGTCTGGCGAACCTGCGTGGTTTATCTGAAAACGGCGTTTCTCCGCCGATATTCTGAGTCTGTCGCCTGACGCAGATGTTGACATTTGCTGCTCGCCAATGGGGCTCGGCGTTAATATCAAGGACAAACTCGGCGTCGAACGCTGTTCGGTTACGCTGAAAGAAGAGTCGGCAACACTCTTCGGCTTTCGCTGTGTCTGCTCTGCAAAGCTGACCATTAGCATTCTTCACCTGACATCAGCTGGACTATAAATACTCGCGTTCCTTCCACCCCAGGTAGTTCTGTTTGGGACTTGAAAAAGCCCACTGTGTGGGCGAAACGTAGTCAATAAAGGATCACATTATACTGCATTTGTGTTTATATTGCCATTGTGTCGGTATTTTATACCATTTATTTCCATGGTTCTTGGAGACTCCCAATAGTCTTTCCCCTCGCCAGTATGTCTTTTGCAAGGGCTGCTCTACTTCAGACCCCTTGCTTCATTTAGATACGTATGTACAAAATGCCTTCGCTAACAAACACACTGTCCTAGCAGTCTTTTTTGATCTTGAGAAGGTATGTGACACCACTTGGAGGTACAGTATAACATTTTAGCCCAAGCCCACTCCTTAGACCTCTGCAGTAATCTACCAACCTTCCTTGCTGCTTTCTTATCTGACAGACATTTTCAGGTCCATGTAGGCGCCTTGCTTTCCTCAGACTTTGTACAAGCCGAGGGAGTCCCACAAGGTTGTGTCCTTAGCATTACTCATTTTCTCTTAGCTATAAATGACCTTCCTCCCGTTCTTCCATTGCATATTTGGTCATCACTTTATGTGGATGACTTTGCTATAGCTTATTCAGGCGCTGACTGTCGCCTGGTAGCAGCCTCCCTTCAGGATGTGATTGACCGAGTTTCCCATTAGACCACTTCTCATGGCTTTAAATTTTCTAGTGCAAAAACCAGTTTCATTACCTTCACTAGACGTCCTCTTATCCCAGATATTCCACTGTATTTACATGACTCGTGTATTCCAGACTGTGGTACTGTCAAGTTTCTTGGCCTTCTCTTTGATCACCAGTTGACATGGAAACCTCACATTTCTTCTTTGGAGACAACTTGCCATGGTCGGCTCAATCTCCTTAAAATTCTTGTGCATCATTCATGGGGAGCAGATCCCCGAACTCTCCTCCGTTTGCATTCCACCCTAGCCTTGTCCAAGCTGGATTATGGCGACCAAGTCTATTCTGCAGCTTCTCCTACACCTCTTTCTAAGTTAGATCCCCTTCATCATCAAGGTCTCCGTTTATGCCTTGGTGCCTTTTGTTCATCCCGTTGAAAGCCTCTATGCAGAGGTGAATGTTCCTTCCTTAGCTGATTGTCATGATGCTCATTGCCTTTGTTACTTTGTCCGTGCTCATGGTGTTCGTGTTTCTTCTACATATAGGTTGGTCTCAGACATTAGTAGAAGCCCATTGTTTGTCCGGCACCCCTGCCTACTCCGACCATTTTCTCTTTGTCTTCACTCACTCCGGTTTTCTCTTCAGTTGCCTCCCTTGTATGTTCATGTAGTGTCTGCCTTTTCCCTTCCCCCTTGGGAAGTTCCGATGGTTTATGTCTGTTCTCTCCCAGTACCGTGCGCCAAAGCTTTCCTGCCTACGACTGCTTCTTGCTCTTTTTCTCGATCACTTTCGGTCACATGCTCATGCCATCATTGTTTATACAGATGGTTCTAAATCTTCTGACGGTGTTGGGTTCGCAGCAGTATTCCCTGACTATTCCCGGCTACTATTTTTACTGCCGAGTTGTATGCCATCCTCATATCACTTCTTTGTATTACATATACATGTACATGTACATGTCTCCTTCAACATTTGTGATCATTTCATATTCCCTCAGTGCTTTACAAGCCATTAAACAATTTGATTCTCCTCATCCATTATTCCTTCGTATTCAACTATGGTTGCGCTGTGTGGCTAGCAAAAACAAAGACATCGTTTTCTTTTGGGTCCCTGGACACATTGATGTGCAGGGCAATGAACAAGCGGATGCTGCTGTGCAGTCAGCGGTGCATGATCTTCTGGTTTCCTATAGAGGTATTCCGTTCAGAGATTTTCCAGTCATCTTAGCCCGTCTTCGCAGCCATTGGCAACAACGGTGGTTGGGCATCCACCACAACAAATTGCACTCTATTAAACGACATTTAGGTTTGTGGCCATCTTCTTAACCATCGTTGAGGTTCTCGGGAGACTGCGTTCTCCCGGCTTTGCATTGGCCATACGCACCTTACCCATGGGTATCTCGTGGAATGACTCCCTATTACTCTCTGTGAGGTTTGTTGGGTCCCTATTTCAGTTCTTTACTTTTTTGTCAATTGCCCAGTTTATCAGCGATCTCACAGGATTTACCTCCAACGCCACCACTGCCCTACCACACCTACTTTATCTTCCTTTCTTGCAGATGGCCCTGCCTTTGACTTACAATCACTTTTTGACTCTTTGTCAACAACTGCTTTACTGTACGAACTTTGACACAGCCCTTAGTATCCCTTCCAGACCTTTTCTCCCCTCACCTCTGATCCTCTCTCCACATAGCTGTTTATAGACTCGGTACTCTTTTCTGCTCTACAGCGCTGTATGACCCTTGTTGGTTTAGCGCTTTCTTTGATTATAATTAATAATCTGTTACAATGTTCATATTTTAACAAGTTAAATTATTAAAAAATGCACTCTTTGTAACTGCAGTTTTTGTATCTCATAAGTTTGGGACCCCTGTATTGGTATTATTTTTGGAGACAAAAAAAATGTGCAGGTTAATCGAGGGATACTATTTGCAGGTTGATCAAGGCACACTGTTTGAATTAATCTTGGCAGCTAACTACCTGGACATCAAGGGCCTTCTTGATGTTACATGCAAGACTGTTGCCAACATGATCAAGGGTAAGACTCCAGATGAAATTCGCAAAACCTTCAATATCAAGAATGACTTCACGCCCTCAGAGGAGGAACAGGTCCGCAAGGAGAATGAATGGTGTGAGGAAAAATAAAGTATTTGTAATAATAATGAACACTCGAAAAATCTTAGCCTCAATGTTAACGGAGGAGTTTATGAATAGTTGATTGTATAGTCAATGAATATTTAAGGACAGTGGCTAGATTACTCTGAATGGGATTACCTGTGTGCTATATAAAACAATGTAAAGAAAGCACTTTTGTGCGGTATACAATTCAAACATTTGCCATGGATAAAGTTTGTTATTTTAAGTTTAGGAATTTCATTTCAGTGAAAGTAGTCATCATATTACCTGATGTCTTACTTCCAGTAGTTAATGAGTTATTTTAATACTGCATATTAATCTTTTCTTTTCTTTCAACACATCGGCTGTATCCCACTGAGGCGGGGTGGCCCAAAAGGAAAAACAAAAATTTCTCCTTTTACATTTAGTAATATATACAGGAGAACGGGTTACTAGCTCCTTGCTCCTGGCATTTTAGTCGCCTCTTACAATTACAATTATAGTTAGTTGAATGTTCTCAGGAGGAGGGTCAAGCACTGGTGTAATATTTACTGACTAAATTATGAAAACACTTGTGCAGGGCACAGATTCACTAATAGAATAACAGCACTTTTTGATGTGATAAAAAACTGATATCTTAGCTGAAGAAATATTATAATTAAGACACCGGCAATTCGTAATTTACTTTATAAAGTGTCCTTGTTTGTCTCATTACCCTAAAGTTATTCCAGTCTTATTATGCCATGTTTTGCTACCTGTTTGTGAAGCATGTATTGATAATATTAATCTCTTGTTTTTTCTCTGTAAAACAAGCATTACCCACTATCATTTTTTCAAAACCTTTTATACATGAATAGCTTCAATGAGCAGTTTTTATTACAGGTCTATATAAACTTTCTGTTTTGAGCATTGTATTATTTCCCATTATGCTATAGTGTTTTTGTAACATGTTTGTACCATGTGTGTATAAGAATATTTATTAAACTACCAAGTTGGTTAAAAGAGGTAAGTGCATGAGGAGTGTTAGTGGACCATCAAGCTAGTTAGGTACTCTTCTCAACCCCTGATCACAGCTAATTATCTTATCCCCTTCAGGTTTAACACTTTATAATAAATGTAAGAAGTACAGTAGGGCCCAATTTATTCGGCAGGTTAGGTTCCAGGCTATTGCCGGAAAGCAGACTTAGCTGGAAAGCAGAACTCCGTTTTTTCTTTTTATAAATGCATATAAATGCCAGATAACAAAGTTACACTAACATGTATTAAGTTAGCAATAGAACTAGGCATTAAAAAGTAAGATACACACACAGTACACTCATTATTTACCTCAAAATATTTGTAGTCTTAATGTAGGGTGAGAGGGTGAAAAGTATTTATTTGTAGAAAGTCGTGTGGGAGGTATGACATCCTGCCTGGCCACTCCCACCTGCTACGACATTAAGCTCCCTAGAGCGATAAAATGCATAGAAAGTACTCTCATTAATTACTGTAAAATATTTGTAGTCTTAATGTAGGGTGAGAGGTGAGTTTTATTTGTAGGAGTTCAGGTTGGGAAGTATGGGTAGCCAGGAAGGGCAGCCCTCCCCACCCCACCCCTCCCACACACAATGTAAACAAACCAGATGAACGCTTCTGGTTTTCATCACTTTACATTGTGTACAAGTTGTCTCCACGTTGATACAGTAGAATAAATAAAGAGAAACGCTCCCATTTTCATGTAACACCATTTTTAGAAGAAACAACGCCCTGAGTGAAGGCATACGAAAGGAATAATTTTCTAGCTACCCCCCAGTAATATTAGTGTACACATTTTCTCTGATGTTGGACTACAAGTTGCCTGGCTACCACAAGTCCTACAAGTTGCCTGGCTACCACAAGTCCTACAAGTTGCCTGGCTACCACAAGTCCTACAAGTTGCCTGGCTACCACAAGTCCTACAAGTCGCCTGGCTACCACATCTCATATTAATGTTAATTTATTCAACTGTGGGGTGCATTGAGATGGATTAAGCAAAATGTCTATACAGTGGTACCTTGACTTTCGAGTTTAATCTGTTCTGTGACCGAGCTCGTAACTCAGTTTCCCCGTACATGTATATCAAATTGATTTTCCTCGTTGAAATTAATTGAAATGCCATTAATCTGTTCTAGCCCAAAAAAAAACACCCCAATTTTTTTGTTACGAGTTTTTAACTGTAAACGGTCCAAATATATATATACATTCTTACCGCTGCTGCCCTGAATATTTTGAAAAAAAAAAAAAAAATTTCATAGAAATAAAGTGTTATAGGATAAAAAAAAATTTAGAGTCAGTACTTAATGAGATATGAGGCCATGAAGTTGGCACTTGATGACCTGAGGGCAACATCGAGTCCTGCCGATTGCAGAAGTGTTGCTGATATACCTTTTTTCTCATTTCTAAATTATTTTATATAATTTTTATATTCTGATAATTACAATTTACAGTAGTTCTTGTCATTTCATAACCAATCTTTGCTCTGACTCTAGTATTAGGTACTGAATTGTACTCAAATTGTCACAAACACACTGACAGGTGGACATTTACACCTGCCTTCGTCATTTACTGTTGTCTAGGAATATATAAGTATTTATAAGTCCCAGCAATGTTTTTGATAAGCAAGTATATAATAATAAGAAAGACGAAGAAGAAGTAGGAAGAAGAAGGAAGAAGTACAAGGAAGAAGAAGTTCCCTTGAAGCACAATGTAAGACAAGACAATGACAAGTTCCGCGAGCAAGGGTGCATGACACTTGATGAGCGGTCCAGTGATAAGATGAGATAAGGGGTGACATTTTGATCGCCAGTGATGCGATGAGATAAGGGTGACATTTTGATGAGTGCCGGCAGGGTCCAGTGATAAGATGAGATAATTGGTCACATTTGATGAGCGTTGGCATCTGTCTCTGCTTATCTGCCTCTCTGTCTGCTTGTCTCTCTCTCTGTCTCAGAGAAAGCCATTGTGAACCAACAGGTATTCTTAGGCATTATATCTATAAGCACAGTATAGCACTTTGTCTGGATTTTTTGGGTTATCCTAGGTAATTTACACTATGTTTTGGAGTGAGATTAACAAGTTAAGAAAGCCTAGAGAACAAATGGATTTGTCAGTTAAAAATAGGAGAGGAGAGTTATTAAATGGAGAGTTAGAGGTATTGGGAAGATGGAGGGAATATTTTGAGGAATTGTTAAATGTTGATGAAGATAGGGAAGCTGTGATTTCGTGTATAGGGCAAGGAGGAATAACATCTTGTAGGAGTGAGGAAGAGCCAGTTGTGAGTGTGGGGGAAGTTCGTGAGGCAGTAGGTAAAATGAAAGGGGGTAAGGCAGCCGGGATTGATGGGTTAAAGATAGAAATGTTAAAAGCAGGTGGGGATATAGTTTTGGAGTGGTTGGTGCAATTATTTAATAAATGTATGGAAGAGGGTAAGGTACCTAGGGATTGGCAGAGAGCATGCATAGTTCCTTTGTATAAAGGCAAAGGGGATAAAAGAGAGTGCAAAAATTATAGGGGGATAAGTCTGTTGAGTGTACCTGGTAAAGTGTATGGTAGAGTTATAATTGAAAGAATTAAGAGTAAGACGGAGAATAGGATAGCAGATGAACAAGGAGGCTTTAGGAAAGGTAGGGGGTGTGTGGACCAGGTGTTTACAGTGAAACATATAAGTGAACAGTATTTAGATAAGGCTAAAGAGGTCTTTGTGGCATTTATGGATTTGGAAAAGGCGTATGACAGGGTGGATAGGGGGGCAATGTGGCAGATGTTGCAAGTGTATGGTGTAGGAGGTAGGTTACTGAAAGCAGTGAAGAGTTTTTACGAGGACAGTGAGGCTCAAGTTAGAGTATGTAGGAAAGAGGGAAATTTTTTCCCAGTAAAAGTAGGCCTTAGACAAGGATGTGTGATGTCACCGTGGTTGTTTAATATATTTATAGATGGGGTTGTAAGAGAAGTAAATGCGAGGGTCTTGGCAAGAGGCGTGGAGTTAAAAGATAAAGAATCACACACAAAGTGGGAGTTGTCACAGCTGCTCTTTGCTGATGACACTGTGCTCTTGGGTGATTCCGAAGAGAAGCTGCAGAGATTGGTGGATGAATTTGGTAGGGTGTGCAAAAGAAGAAAATTAAAGGTGAATACAGGAAAGAGTAAGGTTATGAGGATAACAAAAAGATTAGGTGATGAAAGATTGAATATCAGATTGGAGGGAGAGAGTATGGAGGAGGTGAACGTATTCAGATATTTGGGAGTGGACGTGTCAGCGGATGGGTCTATGAAAGATGAGGTGAATCATAGAATTGATGAGGGAAAAAGAGTGAGTGGTGCACTTAGGAGTCTGTGGAGACAAAGAACTTTGTCCTTGGAGGCAAAGAGGGGAATGTATGAGAGTATAGTTTTACCAACGCTCTTATATGGGTGTGAAGCGTGGGTGATGAATGTTGCAGCGAGGAGAAGGCTGGAGGCAGTGGAGATGTCATGTCTGAGGGCAATGTGTGGTGTGAATATAATGCAGAGAATTCGTAGTTTGGAAGTTAGGAGGAGGTGCGGGATTACCAAAACTGTTGTCCAGAGGGCTGAGGAAGGGTTGTTAAGGTGGTTCGGACATGTAGAGAGAATGGAGCGAAACAGAATGACTTCAAGAGTGTATCAGTCTGTAGTGGAAGGAAGGCGGGGTAGGGGTCGGCCTAGGAAGGGTTGGAGGGAGGGGGTAAAGGAGGTTTTGTGTGCGAGGGGCTTGGACTTCCAGCAGGCATGCGTGAGCGTGTTTGATAGGAGTGAATGGAGACAAATGGTTTTTAATACTTGACGTGCTGTTGGAGTGTGAGCAAAGTAACATTTATGAAGGGATTCAGGGAAACCGGCAGGCCGGACTTGAGTCCTGGAGATGGGAAGTACAGTGCCTGCACTCTGAAGGAGGGGTGTTAATGTTGCAGTTTAAAAACTGTAGTGTAAAGCACCCTTCTGGCAAGACAGTGATGGAGTGAATGATGGTGAAAGTTTTTCTTTTTCGGGCCACCCTGCCTTGGTGGGAATCGGCCAGTGTGATAATAAAAAAAAAAAAAAAAAAAAAAAAAAAAAATGTATTTATGTTTACCTGTGAGACAGAGATAGAGATAGACAGAAAGAGAGAGATAGAGACAGAGAGAGACAGAGATAGACACATTCCAGAATTGTTTCTCTTTACACAAATAACCCGCACATAAAAGAGAGAAGCTTACGGCGACGTTTCGGTCCGACTTGGACCATTTACAAAGTCACACTAACCAGAAGTGGAGCAGGACAGCTATATATAGGCAGGAAGAGGTGGTGGTAGTAGTAGTAGTACAAGAATGGTATATAATACGTTCAGCAAAACAGTCACGTAGGAAGCGAAGCTGATTCTTACGACGCCTGGTAGCAATAAGAGCAGCCTCATAAGAGTGAAAGAGGGGTTTAAAAGAGGGAAGAACATCAAAAAAGTTGGAGAGAACATGACGCTTAACTGCGGGGTCCATAAATAACAAAAAAAAGGCACAATACCGTGACTGGAACTATACACAAATAACCCGCAAATAAAAGAGAGAAGCTTACGGTCCAAGTCGGACCGAAACGTCGTCATAAGCTTCTCTCTTTTATGTGCGGGTTATTTGTGTATTGTTCCAGTCATGGTATTGTGCCTTTTTTTGTTATTTATGGACCCCTCAGTTAAGCGTCATATTCTCTCAAACTTTTTTAATGTTCTTCCCTCTTTTAAACCCCTCTTTTGCTCTTATGAGGCTGCTCTTGTTGCTACCAGGCATCGTAAGAATCCGCTTCGCTTCCTACGTGACTGTTTTGCTGAACATATTGTATACCATTCTTGTACTACTACTACTACTACCACCACCACCACCACCACCACCACCACCACCACCTCTTCCTGCCTATATATAGCCATCCTGCTCCACTTCTGGTTAGTGTGACTTTGTAAATGGTCCAAGTCGGACCGAAACGTCGTCGTAAGCCTCTCTCTTTTATGTGCGGGTTATTTGTGTATCATTCCAGTCACGATATTGTGCCTTTTTTTGTTGTTTCTCTTTACTTAGGGCATAGGTTATAAGACATTTTGAAAGGGTGTTGCACGTGGGTTATCGAGACTTTTTATATTTCTTCGACCACTTGTGGCCACATCCACCTCAAAGACACTAAACTTGGGGTCAACAGCACTTTCCTCTTAAAAGGGGAGTTATTATGACATGACATCAGTGAATCCTTGGTGTTTGCCTCACTGTTTTCTCTAGCTGGCACTCAATTTAACTAGTGCTCCCACAAGGTACTAAATGGTCCCAGATTTTTTAATACAGCGTGCACTAAGTGTTAAGACACATTCTATGCTGACCAGGCATCTCAGGCCAATCGTGCCAGATTTGGAGGCAGGAAAAATAAAATGTAAACGTACGTTTGGGGCACCATCGGTAAGAATGTAACTGACTCACGAAATCGTAATGATACGATTGCAAACAAGCCATACCACGGATGGGGTTTGAACCCGCGGTAAGAGAGTCTCAAAACTCCAGACCGTCGCGTTAGCCACTGGGCCAGCTAGCCTCAATAAGATTCATCCAACTAGGTATATTTCTACACCATAGGAAGGTTAGGATAGGCACCACTGTGTCCACAAATGCAAGTTTTTACAGACAAATCTCCCGCTAGCATGGCCGTGACGAACTCTAGCTCAAGTCCCCTCAAAGCCATCAACATGACTCACGAAATTGTAATGACATGATTGCAAACAAACCATACCACGGATGGGGTTTGAACCCGCGGTAAGAGAGAGTCAAAAGGTGTAGAAATATACCTAGTTGGACGAATCTTATTGAAGCTAGCTGGCCCAGTGGCTAACACGACGGTCTGGAATTTTGAGACTCTTACTGCGGGTTCAAACCCCATCCGTGGTATGGTTTGGTAAGAATGTACATATATGTTTGGACCATTTACAGGTTAAATAAGTAAAATGTATTTATAAATAAGAAATGATTTATGATTTTTTTTTTTTTTTGCCGAGTCCCAGCAATGTTTTAGAAATGATGGAGTATATATGAAACTTCTTGAAGCACTGTGTAAGATGAGTATCGCTCCACTGCCAGTGGAGTGACATTTGATGATCGTACACTGCCTTGGCTTTGTCACTGTTACACATAAACATGTCTGTCTATCTGTTTGTCTGTCACTCCACTGGCAGTGGAGTGACATTTGATGATCGCGCACTGCCTTGGATTTATTTTTCACTGTTACAAATAAACGTGTCTATCTGTCTGCTTGTTTCTATCTGTCTAGTTCTGTCTCCGTTCATATCTGTGTCTGCTTATTTGTCTTTCTGTCTGGCTGTGTTTCTGTCTTCCTGTCTCTGTCCGCTCATGAACCAACAGGTATTAACCCGTAAACGGTCCAAGCAGATCTATGTTCACATGCGTAGTGCTCCAAAAGTAGATCTACGTTTTTTTTAAATATTTTCAAATATAACAAAAAAAATGTAGATCAAAGTTTTTTACATTTTTTCAAATGTAAAAAAAAAAAAATCTACATTTTTACATACTACTATCAAATGTTGAAAAAACGTATATATACGTTTGGAGAGTTTACGGATTAAACACAATGCAGAGTCGGTCACGTCTGATTCCTGAACAAGTGAAAATGTATATTACTTGCCAGTCATGCTTATTATGTCTTATATCTACAAGCTGACTTGGCAGAGAATTCATAGTTTGGAGATTAGGAGTTGTGGGGTTACTAAAGGTATTATCCAGAGAGTTGAGGGATGGAGGTGGTTTGGACATTTAGAGAGAATGGAGCAAAATAGGGTGAATTGGATGTCTTAGCAGATGTGTCAGCATGTTAAATAGCAATGTGTGGAAGCAAATGGTTTTTATGATGTGCTGTTGGACATGGAAAGTACTCTGAGGGATGGGGATGTTGCAGTTTGGAGGGACATCTGAGCTGTAATGTTGGCACTTCTGGCAAGATGGTAATGGAGTGAGTGATGGCGAAAGTGCCTTCTTTTTTCAGGTTACCCTATCTTGGAGGATGGCTAGTGTAATAACAGAAAAACTTAGTATATACACAACAAATGATTCCCTTAACCCTTTCAGGGTCCAGAAGCCAAATTTCAAAGTGTGCAACAGGGTCCAAGAATTTTCAAAAAATAATTTTGTTATTTTTTCTTATGAAATGGTAGAGAATCTTTTTCTGAAGGTAATAAAACAAAAAGTACAAAATTTGATGGAAAATTGACAAAATTATGCTCTCGTGAATTTTGATGCGTCAGCGATATTTACACCCGCGATTTTGCGGAATTTGACTCCCATTTTAGGCCAATTACATTATTCAAGTCGACCAAATTCTTAGTATTCTATCGATTGAGCACAAGAAATCGCCAAATCAACTGTTTTAGCTACAAAATAAAGTGATCGGAAATTGGTAATTCGGCTAATTTGGCCAGAATAAACAATGCAGGCATTCCTGGAACTAAACTAACATTTCCTCTGTTCATTAGTTACATTTTCAGGCTTTACAAATGAATTTCATTTTGATTTTTTATTCACATAATGAATTTTTATTCGAACCAAAACATAGAAGATTTACTGTTATGCAATATTGTAATAATTGTATAAATATCGTCACCCTGCCTCGGTGGGAGACGACCGACTTGTTGAGAAAAAAAAAATCATCACCACATTTGTGAACGTATATTAGACCCACCAGCTGGCGTGTCTTAGACACGCCAGCTGGTGGCGTAATAAAACCAATCAATATCATCTCTATTTCTGTAATACAGTGGACCCCTGCATAGCGACTTTAATCCGTGCAAGAGGGCTGGTTGTTATGCGAAATGTTCGGTATGCGAATGAATTTTCCCCATAAGAAATAATGGAAATCAAATTAATCCGTGCAAGACACCCAAAAGTATGAAAAAAAAAAAATTTTACCACATGAAATGTTAATTTTAATACACAAACTGAAAAAGGCATGCACAATTACATGACACTTACTTTTATTGAAGATCTGGTGATGATTGATGGGATGGGAGGAGGGGAGAGAGTGTGTTAGTGTTTAGAAGGGGAATCCCCTTCCATTAAGACTTGAGGTGTCGAGTCCTTTTCTGGGGTTACTTCCCTTCTTCTTTTAATGCCACTAGGACCAGCTTCAGAGTCACTGGACTTCTGTCGCACAACATATCTGTCCATAGTGGCCTGTACCTCTCGTTCCTTTATGACTTCCCTAAAGTGTTTCACAACATTGTCAGTGTACAGGTTGCCAACACGGCTTGCAATAGCTGTGTGAGGGTGATTTTCATCAAAAAAGGTTTGCACTTCAAGCCATTTTGCACACATTTCCTTAATCTTTGTAGTAGGCAATTCCTTCAATTTCTCTCTCCCCTCCTTTGAACCAGTTTCCTCAGGTCTGGCCTCTTGCTCTTGAAGTTGATGTATCAGCTCATCAGTGGTTAGTTCTTCATTGTCGTCCTCCACCAACTCTTCCACATCCTCCCCACTAACCTCCAACCCCAAGGACTTTCCCAATGCCACAATGGATTCCTCAACTGGCATAATCCTCTCAGGGTTAGCCTCAAACCCTTCAAAATCCCTTTTGTCTACACATTCTGGCCACAGTTTCTTCCAAGCAGAGTTCAAGGTCTTAGTCACTCCCTCCCAAGCCTTACCTATAAGGTTTACACAATTGAGGATATTAAAGTTATCTCTCCAAAAGTCTCTTAGAGTCAGTTGAGTTTCTGAGGTCACTACAAAGCACCTTTCAAACAGAGCTTTTGTGTACAGTTTTTTGAAGTTTGCAATAACCTGCTGGTCCATGGGCTGCAGGAGAGGAGTGGTATTAGGAGGCAAAAACTTCACCTTAATGAATTTCATGTCCCCATAAAGTCGCTCTGCCACGTCTGTAGGATGACCAGGGGCATTGTCTAACACCAGGAGGCACTTAAGTTCTAATTTCTTTTCAGTTAGGTAATCTTTCACATTGGAGGCAAATGCATGGTGTAACCAGTCATAGAAAAAGTCCCTAGTGACCCATGCCTTACTGTTTGCCCTCCACAGCACACACAAATTCTCCTTGAGGACATTCTTTTGTCTGAACGGTCTGGGAGTTTCAGAGTGATACACTAATAAAGGCTTCACTTTGCAATCACCAGTAGCATTGGAACACATCAACAAAGTAAGCCTGTCTTTCATAGGCTTATGTCCTGGGAGTGCCTTTTCCTCCTGAGTAATGTAGGTCCTGCTTGGCATTTTCTTCCAAAACAGGCCTGTTTCATCACAATTAAACACTTGTTCAGGTTTCAGTCCTTCACTGTCTATGTACTTCTTGAATTCCTGCACATATTTTTCAGCTGCTTTGTGGTCCAAACTGGCAGCCTCACCATGCCTTATCACACTATGTATGCCACTACGCTTCTTAAATCTCTCAAACCAACCTTTGCTGGCCTTAAATTCACTCACATCATCACTAGTTGCAGGCATTTTTTTAATTAAATCCTCATGCAACTTCCTAGCCTTTTCGCTTATGATCGCTTGAGAGACGCTATCTCCTGCTAGCTGTTTTTCATTTATCCACACCAATAAGAGTCTCTCAACATCTTCCATCACTTGCGATCTCTGTTTTGAAAACACAGTTAAACCTTTGGCAAGAACAGCTTCCTTGATTGCCTTTCTGTTGCCCACAATAGTAGAGATGGTTGATTTGGGTTTCTTGTACAACCTGACCAGGTCGGCGACACGCACTCCACTTTCATACTTATCAATGATCTCTTTCTTCATCTCTATAGGAATTCTCACCCTTATTCCTGTAGGGTTGGCACTAGAAGCTTTCTTGGGGCCCATGGTCACTTATTTTCCAGATAAAGCACCGAAAACACTGTAATAATACGAAATATTCCGATTGTATGCTTGGATGTTACCGCGGAGGCTGGCTGGTAAACAATGCCACCGGCGGAACATGTGAGGCTGGCTGAGGGCGCACATTGGACGCGTCTCGGACGAAGAGCGGTGAGCGGGTTTTTGGGCGGTATGCGAGACAAAATTTTTGCGATCAAAGCGAGCGGTATGCGGATTGTACGGTATGCAATGCGTACGGTATGCGGGGGTCCACTATATCTTTCATTCTATCATGATTGGTGTCATGGGGTACGGGAGTTATTTATTGGGTAGCTTTAGGTAGAGATCCTTTTGATAAGGACCTGCCTCGTATGGGCCAGTAGGCCTTCTGCAGTGTTCCTACTTTCTTATGTTCTTAAATGAGACCAAGAAATCGCAAGTACAACTGTAAAAAACATATGAAAAACACTGCAAAGTCACTGTTTTAATCGAAAATTACGGTCTCAGTTTTTTTTCTCTCATTATGCACTGTGTGCTGCAGGATTTGTTTTATGTAGTGCACACATACCACATAGATGTATTCTCTCATATCTAGGCCCAAATTTACCACTCACAGCTTATCAGAGTGAGCTGAGCTCATGGCATTGATCTACGGTTTGGACCCTCAACGTAAAGTCGTAGATCTATGGCAAGAACCCTGAAAGGGTCAAGTTACATTATAGCATGCACTTGGTATATACGCAACAGAAGGTATTCAATATATTCAATTAAAGAGAAAAAAAAAGAATAAAAGCAAAAAGGGATTATGAGGCTAAGGTCGCAAGGGATTCAAAGACTAACCCCAAAGGGTTCTTTTGGGTATACAGAAATAAGATTAGGGACAAGATAGGCCCACTTAACCCTTTCAGGGTCGACAGGCCCTCTCAGAGACTTGTTCTCAGGGTCGCCCAAATTTCAAAAAAAAAAAAAAAAAATCTTATGAAACGATAGAGTATCTTTTCCCAATCATAATGACACCAAAAGTATGAAATTTGATGGAAAACTTAAGGAATTATGCTCTCGTGAAGTTAGCGGTCTCGACGATGTTTACGCATCGGCGATTTTGCCCACTTTGAGCCCTATTTTCGGCCAAAAGCATGAATATTTCGCTAGAACTCCATTTTTTCTATCGAATGAGTGCAAGGAACCACCCATTTACCGATTTCAACTATCCAATACAGTGGTCAGAATTTAGCAATTTTGCCAATTTCACACAAATTTCAGAAGATGCCAATTTCCAAATAGGGTCCATAATAAACAAGAAAGACATCCTGGCACTAAAATGACATTTCCTCTGTTCATTAGTCATGTCCCAATGCCCCTCTTACATTCTTTTGCTTTCCACTTTGAATTTTTATTCTCAAAAAATAGAAGATTTACTGATATGCAGACTACTGCATTAGTGTAAAAAATGGTATAAATAATATCGGCGCACTTGTGAAAGAATATTAGACTCGCCATCTGACGTGTATTGGACACTTAGCATTATTTGTTTACTTTTGAACGTTGGTAAAAATCGAACATTTCTGCTACTTTGAGCTCAATTTCAAGGTACTTTTCATTGTAAAATCAGTAAAAATCATCTCAATTTCTATAATATGTCTTCCATTCTAAAGAATGAGACCAGGAAAACTAGAATACAACAATAAATACCATACGAAAATACAGTGCAAAGTCGCTGTTTTAATCCAAAAACACGGTCAGTTTTTTTTTCTCATTACGCACTGTGTGCTGCAGGATTTTTTTTTTTTTTACTGCTCACACTGACCACATAGACCCATTCTTTCATATGTAGGCCTACCAGCTTTCTCACTAGATTTGAGGGCGCTAGAATTTAGGTGTACTAGTACGTCAAAAACCCTGGTGTGTAAGCCGTACTAGTACGGCCGAAAACCTGAAAGGGTTAAGAGTAACTCAGGTCAGATCACTTACAGTGATAAAGATGTGTGTGAAATTTTCATCACTTAATTCCTCTCAATTTTTACCCAGGAAGATATTAGGGAAATTCATGAAATAATAAATTATGTAGAACAGGATGATGATAAACTATGCACAGTTGGGGTAACTATTGACATGGTCCTCAGACAAATAGAGAAATTAAAACCTAACAAATCCCCAGGCCCTGATGAATTGTTTGCAAGAGTTTTCAAGGAATGTAAAGAGTAACTTAGCATACCTTTGGCTAATCTTTTCAACATATCACTACAAACTGGCATAGTGCCAGACAAGTGGAAAATGGCAAATGTAATACCTATTTACAAGGCAGGTGACAGGCTTTTAGCTTCAAACTATAGACCAATAAGCCTTACCTCCATAGTGGGAAAATTTATGGAATCGGTAATTGCCGAAACAATTCGTACCCATCTTGAAAGGCATTAATTGATTAATGAATCTCAACACGGTTTTACAAAGGGGCATTCCTGTCTTACGAATTAACTTTTTTCACTAAGGTATTTGAGGAAGTAGATCATTGTAATGAATATGATAGTGTATATGGACTTCAGTAAGGCTTTCGATAGAGTTCCACACCAGAGGCTATTGAGGGAACTTAAGGCACATGGAATAGGAGAAATTTTTTCATGGGTAGAGGCCCAGTTGACAAATAGGCTGCAGAGAGTTCGCATAAATGGGGAGAAATCAGAATGGGGGCACATCACAAGCAGTGCTTTGCAAGGGTCAGTGTTGGGCCTGTTGTTGTTCACAATTTACATAACATAGATAAGGGAATAAATAGCGACATAAGCAAGTTTGCTGATGACACCAAAACAGGCTGTCCAATTCATCCTAATGAGGACACTAGAGCACTCCAGGATGATTTGAATAGACTGGTGCAATGGTCAGAGAAGTGGCAGATGCAGTTTAATATAGACAAATGCAAAGTTCTAAATGTTGGACAGGAAAATAACCATGCCACATATAAACTAAATAATGTAGATCTTAATACTGCTGATTGTGAAAAGGATTTAGGAGTTCTGGTTAGCAGTATTCTAAAACCAAGACAAAAGTGCATTAGTGTTAGCAGTAAAACTAACAGAATCCTTGGTTTTATATCAAGAAATATAAATTATAGAAGTCCTCAGGTTCTTCAACTCTATATAACCTTGGTTAGGCCTCATTTAGATTATGCTGCACAGTTCTAGTCACCATATTACAGATTGGATATAAATGCACTTGAAAATGTACAGAGGAGGATGACAAAGTTGATCCCATGTATCAGAAATCTTCCCTATGAGGATAGACTGAGGGCCCTGTAACTGATTTCATCAACAATATGAACAACACACTTCTCATACCAACAATAACTAAACCAACCAGGCTCACTGAAACGAGTGCAACCATAATAGACCACATATGGACCAATATACTAGCCCCCCTTAAATCAGGGATAATCACAGATAGCACTACAGACCACTACCCTACCTTCCTCTTGACAAACATTAGTAAACCACCACTTGAATACAACAAAGTTTCATTTAGACTCCATGATGAGGCCTCAATAAGGAAGTTCACAGCTGACCTAGAGACTGTTGACTGGCCTACAGAATTCTCCAAGGCCAATGGTATTGACGACTGGACAGACATTTTTCTTAACAAATTACTTAGACTATACAACAAACATTGTCCTATAAACACGAAACAGATCACAAACAAACGGCTTGGTTGCCCATGGCTAACCAGCACCATTCTGAAATCCATTGATAAGAAACACCAATATGAAAAGCAATATAGACAGGGCTTAATACACAAAGATATTCTTAAACACTATTCATCAGTCCTCACCAAAGTAATAAAGAAAGCCAAACAACTATACTACTCCAGTAGATTCACTGACACAAGAGGAGATATAAAAAAGACCTGGAAAACACTCTCTCAGATTCTATGGACCCAAAAACTGAAAAAAAACAAGAATATTGCCCTAACTAAACCTAATGAAACACCACTGCATCCCACTGACACAGCTAACAAGATAAACGACTTCTTCTCAACCATAGGTTCTAATCTCGCCAATAAAATCCCACGCACCAATGCCCATGCCGGGGACTACCTAGATGGGAATTTCCCAAATTCCTTCTATTTTGCTCCAACTGAGCCCATGGAAGTCACCGAGATTATAAAGTCACTTAACCCTTTCAGGGTCCGTCCCGTAAATCTACGGCTGGTCGGTGAGTGTCCAAACCGTAGATCTACGCCAAAATTCTAGCGCCGTCAAATTTAGCGTGAAAGCGCTCATAGGCCTACATATGAGAGAATGGGTCTGCGCCGTGGGTGTGCGCTGTAAACAAAAAATCTAGGCGCCTGCATAGCATTGTGGGAACGCCGGCTCAGTCACCCTTGTTCACCATGTCTCATCGCAAGTCAGCTCTCACACCCCGGAAAATTGGGACTCTCCTCTTCCTGTCTGATAGTTCTGACACTGATGGAAGTGGAAATGAAGACGAATTCTACGGCTTTGATAAGTTAGTGACCGAAAATAATGACCAGGATATCGATAATAGTGCAGAAAACCCCGACGATCCTCGACCTTCTACCTCTGGTGTGGGCACTCGTGACTCACGGTCGGGTGTTCCTAAACGTAAGAGAAAACTAATATTTTCCCGTGGCCTGGCCTCTGACTTCAGTAATGACGATGATTCTGACGTGGATTGTGATTTTATTGCGCTCGACGATCATTCGAGTAGTGATAGTGAGGAAACATATTCACCAGTGAAGCGTCGGTATGTTCGCCGCCGCATGCGCTCGGGTAGTGTACCCTATGCTGTGCCCAGGGGACGGAGTACATCCCGTAGTACATCCTGGAGTACATCCCGTGGCCCTACACCCGTTTTAGGTAGTGATAGTGAGGATGATGTGGCTACACTTGGCATGGATGGGCCACAGACATCAGTGGATGGTGTTAGTGGGGCTGGTGGTGGTAGTGGCACCGCCATGCGTGACTCGCTGTGCCACGCGGGAACCCACGCTGCTGACTCGTCAGTTCAAGGACAAAGCGGAGCGTCACCCACCAGCCCGCCACAACCACCCGTACAACCAGCCTATGATGTCCAGTATCCACCAGCAAACCGTATCTGGGATTGGCAGCAAAATCCCAATTTTGTTCCCAGCCCTCACCACTTTGATGACTCGCAAAGTGGAATTCTACCTACCTGTCCCCTTGGAACCACGGCCAATGAACTGGAATTCTTTGAATTATTCTTTGACCAGCCATTGATGGAAACTATTGTCAGGGAAAGTAATAAGTATTTTCAGTACACCATGGCAAATACGATCTTATCACCACAGTCAAGACTACACAGGTGGAAAGAGACGACTGTTGCAGAAATGTATTTGCTTTTTGCAACAATAATGCTTATGTCTCACGTCTATAAGCATAATATAAAAGCATACTGGTCCACAGATCGGCTAATTTGTACCCCATCCTTCAGTGAAATAATACCAGTGAACAGGTTTATCTTACTGTTACGTATGTTGCACTTCTCTGACAAAACCAGGCCTGACAGAAGTGACAGGTTATACAAGATTAGAAATGTTTTCATGTATCTCAAACAAAAGTTCAGGATATACTTTTATCCATTCAAGAATCTTGTAATTGACGAGTCTTTGATTTTGTTCAAAGGTAGACTGTCATTCAAGCAGTATATACCGAGCAAGAGGAACCGCTTTGGTATAAAATTGTTTGTACTCTGTGATTGTGACAGTGGCCTGGTGTTGGATATTGTTGTATACACGGGTAGTAAAACATTGAAAGATACCAAGATGTTATTGGGTATATCAGGTGACGTAGTGAGAAACATGATGGCACCTTATCTTGGTAAGGGCCATACATTATATACCGATAACTGGTACACAAGCCCATTACTCAGTGATTTCATGCGAATGAACAAGACAGATGTGTGTGGCACAGTGCGTTCTAATCGTAAACATATGCCCAGGCTCAACGCAGGTGTTCGTGGTGATGACGTGCAGGTGTTTACTGCCAATGACATCATGGCATTACGGTGGCATGACAAACGAGATGTCACATTGTTGACAACCATTCACCGTAATGAAATGCAAGACAGTGGCAAAGTTGAACGAGTGACTAATGAACGTATTCGAAAACCAGTGACAGTGATTGATTATACACAAAACATGCGCTTGGTTGACAAGTGTGACATGCAGATTGGTTTTGTTGACTGTGTTCGTAAGAGTTACAAGTGGTACATGAAACTTTTCTTCCATCTCATGGACATTTCAATGCTGAATGCATATAATATGTACCAAATAAAGACTGGTAACAGACCACCGTATGGTGAATTTTGTTTGTCTGTTGTCAGACAACTCATAATGAAGTACCAGGTAACAACACCTGCAATACAACATGGTCCTCGAATTCATCACAATATACCCAAGCGTTTGAGAAGAGAAGGTGATCATTTCATAATACAGCTTCCTTCAACTCAAAAGAAATTTGCTCAGAAGAGATGCATTGTCTGTGCACAAACAAAACGACGGCAACAAAGACGCAAAGACACTCGGTTTATGTGTGAGGAATGTAAGGTGCCTCTGTGCATGGTGCCTTGTTTCAAGGAGTTCCACAAGCTCCAGCAGTTCTAAAACCATGTCCAGTGATTGTAAATATGTAAATATATGATAGAACATTAGTATTATACAATATTTGTGCATGTTTATTGTAATAAACAACAGTGGTAAACAATAATATGATAATAACTTTAGTGCGGTTATTGTATTCAATACAGTGAGTTTTTATATATAAATTATATACAGTATTGGTCTCTCAGGCCCCAAATGTTAGTAGGAATAGAAAAAAATTGGAAAAGAAAAGAAAAAACAACTAAAACAACAAAATAATATAATACGCGTATGTGGAATTCGTCGATGTTGCCGCCACCACATCATTTTCTACAAACTTCTTGGCACTGTATCTCGGTAAGTACTGATCAGATTCTAATTTTTTTTGTTTTATTACCTTCACAAAAATATGCTCTTTAATTCTGTAAGAAAAAATAATTTTTTTTTTTTTTCAAAATTTCTTGGACACTGGTGCGTGACTTCAGATTTTGGCCTTGGACCCTGAAAGGGTTAAAAATAACTCAGGGAATCTGTCTCATGTCCCACCATTATTGTACAAGAGAGCAGCCCATGTCCTCTCGCATGCTATCTCATTACTTTTTAACAAGTCACTAGAAACTAGCACCTTCCCGAAACTACTCAAGACGGCAAGGGTTACACCAATACATAAAGGTGGTGACCCTACATATTTAAACAACTATAGGCCAATATCAAACTTACCATTGCTATCCAAAATCTTTGAGAAACTCATGCACAGGAGACTATATTCATTTATAACTGCACAAAACATACTCAACCCCTGCCAATTTGGATTCAGGAAAAATAAAAGCACTAACGATGCAATCATAAAAATGCTAGATCTGCTTTACACAGCATTGGAAAATAAGGAATATCCACTAGGAATTTTTATTGACCTAAGAAAAGCGTTTGACACAGTAGACCACGGCATCCTACTCCACAAACTTGACCATTATGGTATAAGAGGCCATGCGCTTGCATATTTCAAATCTTACCTTACTAATAGGTATCAGTATGTCACCATTAAAGACACAGTATCAACAACACAGCCACTTGATACTGGAGTTCCGCAGGGAAGTGTCCTTGGTCCCCTGCTCTTCCTCATATACATCAATAATCTTCCAAACGTATCTCAACACCTGAACTCCATTCTCTTTGCTGACGACACGACTTATGTCATCTCTCACCCTAATCTTGCCACCCTCAACACCATTGTTAATGAGGAGCTGATCAAAATATCGACTTGGATGACAGCCAATAAACTTACGCTTGACACTGACAAAACCTACTACATTATGTTTGGTAGCAGAGCAGGAGATGCGCAAATTAACATTAAGATCGACAACACTCTAATTGCCAGGCATAATGAGGGCAAATTCCTAGGCCTATACCTCGACAACAACCTGAACTTCAGCACCCATATCCAACACATAACCAAAAAAGTATCCAAAACGGTTGGGATCCTCTCCAAGATACGATACTATGTGCCGCAAACTGCCCTTCTCACACTATACCATTCACTTATATATCCATACCTCACCTATGCTATATGTGCTTGGGGTTCAACTGCAGCAACACACCTAAAGCCAATAATAACCCAACAAAAAGCCGCAGTGAGAATAATCACTAAATCCCATCCCTGGCAACACACCCCCCCACTCTTCATAGATCTAAACTTACTCCCTGTTCAGTACATCCACACTTACTACTGTGCAATCTACATCTACAGGACCTTAAATTCCAATATTAACCTTGACCTAAAACGCTTTCTTGATAGTTGCGACAGAACCCACAGGCACAATACCAGACACAAACATCTCTATGACATTCCCCGTGTCCGACTAAACCTTTACAAAAATTCAATGTATGTCAAAGGCCCTAAAATCTGGAACACCCTACCTGAAAATTCTAAAACTGCAGACACATTCATCACCTTCAAAACTACCATCAGAAAACATCTCATCTCCCTGATACACCCTGTCAACTAATTACACGAATACCACCTGGTGGTTAACACTTACACTCACTCACCCATTTGACCATAAACAGAAATATCAATCTCAATCTCAAAATAATGAATCTTAACTAGTCATAAGTTGGCCTGTGATACTCCAATACTGAAATTATGTATAGTGCCAAAACAAAAGCATTCACATTGCTAAACTCACAAACTAGTATTTAGTCACTTAGCCATAATACCAACTTACCTCATAATTTTGTAATATTTTAAACTTAAGATTTAATTTAAGTCTGCCCGAAATGCCTAGCCATGCTAGGTGTTCTAGTGGTACACTCTGTAATTATTATTTTACTACATGTAAACAATACAATAACCAAATTCTGTAAACTCAGCATAGTAATCCTTATAGAGAATAAACTTTGAATTTGAATTTGAGTCTGCACTCTCTAGAAAGGCATAGAATTAGGAGGGATATGATTGAGGTGTATAAATGGAAAACAGGAATAAATAAAGGGGATGTAAATAGCATGCTGAAAATTTCCAGCCAAGACAGGACTTGCAGCAGTGGTTTCATGTTAGATAAATTCAGATTAGGAAGGATATAGGAAAGCATTGGTTTGGTAATAAAGTTCTGGATGAGTGGAACAAACTCCCAAGTACAATGGACCCTCAGCTAGCGATATCAATCCGTTCCTGAAAGCTCGTCGTTATCTGAAATTATCGTTAGCTGAAGTAATTTTACCCATAAGAAATAACGGAAATCAAATTAATCCGTTCCTGACACCCCAAAGTATGAAAAAAAATTTTTTTTTACCACAAACTGACACTTATCTTTATTGAAGATCTGGTGATGATTGATGGGATAGGAGGGGAGAGCGTGGATGTTGTTAATGTTTAGAAGGGGAATCCCCTTCCATTAGGACTTGAGGTAGCAAATCCTTTTCTGGGGTTACTTCCCTTCTTCTTTTAATGCCACTAGGACTAGCTTGAGAGTCACTGGACCTCTGTTGCACAACATATCTGTTCATAGAGGCCTGTACCTCCCGTTCCTTTATGACTTTCCTAAAGTGATTCACAACATTGTCAGTGTAATAGTCACCAGCACGGCTTGCAATAACTGTGTGAGGGTGATTTTCATCAAAAAAGGTTTGCACTTCAAGCCACTTTGCACACATTTCCTTAATCTTTGAAGTAGGCAACTTCCTCAATTTCTCTATCCCCTCCTCCGGAGCAGTTTCCTCAGGTCTGGCCTCTTGCTGTTGAAGATGATCTTGCAGCTCATCAGTGGTTAGTTCTTCATTGTCCTCCTCCACCAACTCTTCCATATCCTCCCCACTAACCTCCAACCCCAAGGACTTCCCCAATGCCACAGTTGATTCCACAACTGGCATACACTTCTCAGGGTTAGCCTCAAATCCTTCAAAATCCCTGTTTGTCTACACATTCTGGCCACAGTTTCTTCCAAGCAGAGTTCAAGGTCCTCTTAGTCACTTCCTCCCAAGCCTTACCTATAATGTTTACACAATTGAGGATGCTAAAGTGATCTCTCCAAAACTCTCTTAGAGTCAATTGAGTTTCTGTGGTCACTACAAAGCACCTTTCAAACATAGCTTTTGTGTAGAGTTTTTTGAAGTTTGCAATGACCTGCTGGTCCATGGGCTGCAGGAGAGGAGTGGTATTAGGAGGCAAAAACTTGACCTTAATGAAGCTCATGTCCCCAGAAAGTTGCTCTGCCACGTCTGAAGGACGACCAGGAGCATTGTCTAATACCAGGTGGCCTCTTCAAGGGGGGCTCCTTGGCGTGGTGAAGAGGCTCTTGGTCTGAGGAATTAGCCCTGTCGGTCTTCTTCCTCAGACCGAACCTAATTACCCCCCATTCTCCCCTCCCCTATCCCATCCTCCCCATCCTCCCCTTTTTCCATTCCTCCTCCTCCTCCCCACCCCTCCCTTTTGCCCTTCCTCTTTTTGGCCTTTGGGATTTCTCCCACAGGCGCGCTAGTTCCTAGGTAGGGGAAAGGACACCGGGGTCCATCCCATTCCGTTGAGGTTCTTGGCGGTGGCGTAGTTTGCCGTGGAATCTGGATTGCCTGGGGATGTCCCGATCCCTCTCCGGTATCCCGGAGTAGCTTTGGGTATCTTTCGGGCGACGGGTGTATCTCTGGAAGCCACCTTTCGGATTCCGGGGGTGGTGGCCGAAGGAGGTATGCTTTGTGGCGGATATCCGGCCGCCCTCTCTTTTGTCCACCGAGGTAGCTCGGCAGATGTGAGGTTGCTATCCCGGATTGCTGGTTTACTGGCATGAAGGGTAGGGTATGGCACGGGTTCCATGCTGCATCTGCGCTACTAGCGGTGTTGAGGTCCTCTTGGGCGCAGAGGGAGATTTCCGGCCCTTTCATTCCTCCTGGGAACTATTCCTCCCCGCTCCCCCCTTTTTTTATTTTTTTTATATTTATTTTATTTTCTTCTTTTTTTTTTTTTCTTAAAAACAAAAAGCAAAGGAGTAACCTAACCATGGCAGCCCTAGTCCATGAACCCACTACCCCCGGGCCCCTTCTTGATACCGCACCCCATTCTGACCCTGCCTTGTGTTTAGACCACTCTTCGGACACTCCTGATGCCCCTGTACCTCTTGCTGGTGCTGTTTCCTCACCTGCTTCAGGTACCGGGGCTTCAACTGACTCCTTCGATTTGTCTGAACTCCGCTCTCCTTTGACTATGCTTCCGGCTTCTCCCTCTACGGTACGGCAATTTTTGAATCGCCCGCCCATTTCACGCCAGACCAACTCCGGTCCTACTCCTAAACGCCAACGTCAATCTCCTGATGATGCTCCTTCGTTACCTTCCCATTCTACTCGGAAAAGACCGACACGTCAAGCACTCCCTCTCCACGCTCAGTTTCGGACCACACAATGGACTAAATTCTTTACTTTAAGACCGACTTCTTCTTCTGCCTACCTTTCTGACCATAGTGCACGTATTGGCAAAGCGCTCCTGCGTCATGTTGGCAGAGATATTTCATTTCATGCTCTCGAGCGGTACGCGCATCGTCACTGTACAGAATGCTACCCAAGCTCATGATCTTTCTCTCCTTTCGAATATCGATACTACTCCTATCACTATTGAAAAACATCTTTCTCTCAATTCTTGTAGTGGTACTGTCATTCTGCCCCATACCATAGTCCAACAGAATTTCCAGTCATGTGGCAATGACATTTTTGAACAGCTGGAACTCCAGGATCTCCCAATCCTCAAAGTAGACACTTATGTCCTTCCTGCCTGGGGGCAGAGACGTTACCCTTGCAATGTGGCTCGTTTAACTTTTGACAGCCGAGAACTCCCGTCCTCTGTATATGTCGCGGGACATCGGTTACAAGTTCGAAAGGTGATACCTACACCGCAACAATGTAGAAATTGCTGGCGTTTTGGTCACCCAGCGAAATATTGCAGATCTATGGCCGAATGCCCAGTCTGTGGTGCCGACGACCATTCTAATACATCTTGCAGTCAACCTCCATCTTGCCTTAATTGTAATGAAGCTCACCCTTCATACTCCCGCCGTTGCCAGGTCTACTTAAATGAACGTGAAATCCGTTGCCTCAAAGAGGCAGAAGGTCTCCCTTATGCTATGGCAGTTACTCATCTCCGCCTCCAAGGGAGACTACCCCGTGTTTCTTATTCTCATGTTTCCAAACATCCCCCCACTTCTGGGGTCCCATTTTCTAAAGCCTCCTCTGTTGTTACCCCTCCCATAGCCACTACTGCATCTAATCCTTTTGCTGTCCTTGGCTCTGACGTCCCGACTACAACTCAGTCTGTTCTCACATCTTCGCGTCCTTCCTCACAAGCCCCAGTATCAACAAGACCTCGTACGACACCTAATACCAATCGCCCCTCTACTCAGAAGTCCAAAAAATCCACATTGCTCAAATCTTCTTTGCCCCTTCCTTCCCTTCTTCCACCTCCACACTTTACCTTTCCAGTCTCTGTACCTAGTTCTTCCCCTCTCTCTGGCTCTATTACAAGTGTGGAGATTCACCCTCCTCCTCGTACTATGCCTTCCACCCCCGTCCCCTCCCAAGTTTCTCCCTCTTCTGCCACCTCCCAGGTTTCTGCCTCTTCTGTCCCCCCCTACACTTCATCTCCAGTCCCTTACACTCTTCCCTCCCCCTCTACTTTGGTACAGTCCATTACTGTCCCAATCTTTACTCACCCTCCTCCTTCTATCTCCAATATGGTCTCCCATACATCATTGAATTCAGAAACACTTGAAGCCATTTCAGAATATATTGCAGAGACTAAACCTTCAATGGACACTGATTCACTTCCTGTTCCTTCTCTTCCTTCTCCTCCATCTTCACAACCCCATTCTTCGCAATGCTCCATTCCTTCGCTACTTGAACGTCTTCCAATGCCACCACACGTTGACTTTTCTAACCCCTCTAGTCCGTAGGTGCCTTTACCTACAGATTCCTGATATTTTCTTCATCGCCAATCATGGCCTATTTACAGTGGAATATCCGCGGCCTCAGGGGTAATCGGGGTGAGCTTCAGATGTTGCTTTCCAGGTTTTCCCTTGTTGGTGCTTGCTTACAAGAACCAAAATTACACTCGGCTGTTTTCTAACCTATCTCAGGCTATAATTTATTGTATTCTTCGGATCCTTTCTCAGATGGGACCTTTAATGAAAGTGCCCTTCTTCTACGCAATGATATTCCGTACTGTCAATTATTTGTCCATACCTCGCTGCATTACACTGCAGCCCGTATCCACTTGAATAAGTGGTTTACAATATGTTCTTTATATCTCTCTCCTCCTCGAGCATTTTCTATCCCAGACTTTGCCTTTCTTGTTTCATCCTTACCACCACCACTTCTGTTACTTGGTGATTTTAATGCCCACCATTTCCTCTGGGGGGGGGTCTCATTGTGACTCAGGTGGCATTCAGTTGGAGGCTTTTCTCGCCTCTCACCCCCTCCATGTTTTAAACGGGTACTCCCACCCATTTTGATCCTCGTACTCGTACTCTCTCTTGCATCGATCTATCAGTCTGCTCTTCCTCCACTGCACTAGACTTCACCTGGTCTGTTCTACCAGACTTACATGACAGCGATCATTTTCCGATCATTCTTACTTCTCCTTCCTATTCACCGCCTTTCTGTAGCCCTCACTGGCAATTTGATCGGGCAAATTGGAATCTTTACTCACACCTCACTGCTTTTAGTGAGGTTCCTTCTTCATCCTCCATTGATGAGCTCCTACACATCTTCTCGACATCAGTTTATACCGCAGCTTCTCATTCTATACCCCAAACCTCAGGCAGGCATTCTCAGAAGTGCGTGCCTTGGTGGTCTCCTGCTTGTGCTCGTGCAGTACGTTTGAAACGTGCTGCATGGGGCAGGTACCGGTACAATAGAACCGCTGAGAGACTTCTTGATTTTAAGCAGAAGCGTGCGATCGCTCACCGTGTCATCCGTGAAGCTAAACGCACTTGCTGACGAGACTGTGTTTCCACCATCACCTCTGCTTCTTCTATGAGTACAGTCTGGAAAAAAGTGAGGAAATTGAGTGGTAAATACTCTCCTGACCCGGCTCCTGTTCTACGGGTCGCTGGTGTTGATGTAGCAAACCCTCTCGACGTTGCCATTGAACTTGGCACACATCTGGTCCGTATTTCCCGAGGGCTCCATCTATGCCCCTCGTTTCTTTCCTCAAAGTCTGCCAGAGAGTTAGTACCCTTGGACTTTTCTTCTCTCAGAGAAGAACAGTATAATGTGCCTTTTACACTTCAAGAACTGGAGGCAACGCTCTCAGCTTGCCGACCATCGGCAGCTGGGCCTGACGACATTCATATTCGTATGTTACAACATTTACATCGGTCAGCCCTTGTAGTCCTCTTACACCTCTTCAATCTTATTTGGGCACAAGGAATTCTTCCCCAGCTGTGGAAATCTGCCATTGTTCTCCCTTTCCGCAAACCGGGTACTACAGGACATGATGCCTCCCACTATCGCCCCATCGCTCTTACTAGTGCAGTTTGCAAAGTGATGGAACGCCTCGTAAATCGACGTTTAATGTGGTATTTAGAGACTCACAACAGTCTCTCCGCTAGTCAATATGGCTTTCGTAAGGGTCGTTCTACCATAGACCCCTTACTACGCTTGGATACGTATGTTCGTAATGCCTTTGCGAATAATCACTCAGTTATTGCCATATTTTTTGACCTTGAGAAGGCATATGACACAACTTGGAGGTATAATATTTTGGCCCAGGCCCATTCCTTAGGCCTCCGAGGCAATCTACCATCCTTCCTTAAGAACTTTTTAACTGACAGACATTTCCGTGTTCGAGTCAATAATGTTCTTTCCCCGGACTTCGTCCAAGCTGAAGGTGTCCCTCAGGGATGTGTTCTAAGCACAACACTTTTTCTCCTTGCTATAAATGATTTGGCCTCTGTTCTTCCACCCAATATTTGGTCATCACTCTATGTTGATGACTTCGCTATTGCTTGTGCAGGCGCTGACTGTCACCTTATTGCAGTTTCTCTCCAGCATGCGGTCGACCGTGTTTCCACTTGGGCCACCACACATGGGTTTAAATTTTCAAGTACCAAAACTCACCAAATTACTTTCACTAGACGCTCTGTTATCTCCGATCATCCTTTGTATCTCTATGGCTCCCGTATCCCCGAACGTGATACAGTCAGGTTTCTAGGCCTTCTCTTTGACCGTCGGTTATCCTGGAAACCTCACATTACCTCTCTGAAGGCAACTTGTCACAGCCGGCTAAACCTTCTTAAAACCCTTGCTCATCTTTCCTGGGGAGCTGATTGTCGAACTCTGCTTTGCCTACATTCAGCCCTCGTTTTATCGAAACTCGATTATGGTGACCAGATTTATTCCGCGGCCTCTCCTGCTACTCTCTCTAGCCTTAACTCTATCCATCACCAAGGCTTACATTTGTGCCTTGGTGCTTTTCGCTCTTCCCCTGTTGAGAGCCTCTATACAGAAGCAAATGTTCCATCCTTGTCTGATCACCGTGATGCCCATTGCCTTCGCTACTATGTATGCTCTCACGATCTACACAATCCTTCCATTTATAGAATGGTCACCGATATTAGTAGACATTCTTTATTCGTTCGCCGCCCCTGTTTGCTCCATCCCTTTTCTCTTCGCCTACATTCACTCTTGTCTTCCCTTCAGTTACCACCTTTATATGTTCATGTAGCATCTCACTTTTCCCTACCCCTCTGGGAAGTTCCAGCTGTTCGGGTCTGTTCTTCCTCACTCCCTTGCTCGAAAGCTCAACTGCCTATGGTGGCTTCCCGCTCTCTTTTTCTTGATCACTTCCACTCCCATTCTCATGCCACCGCTGTGTACATAGATGGCTCTAAGTCTTCAGACGACGTCGGATTCGCAGCAGTGTTTCCGGACAGCGTCGTGTGGGGGCATTTACTATCTTCAGCTAGCATTTTTACTGCTGAACTGTATGCCATTCTTGCAGCACTTATTCGTATCGCATCTATGCCTGTGTCATCATTTGTAGTAGTCTCAGACTCCCTTAGTGCTCTACAGGCTATACGAAAATTTGATACATCTCGTCCCCTAGTTCTCCGTATCCAACTTTGGCTACGCCGTATCTCTACCAAACATAAAGATATTGTTTTTTGTTGGGTCCCTGGTCATGTCAACGTACAGGGCAATGAACAGGCAGACACTGCTGCGCGGTCAGCAGTGCATGACCTACCAATTTCCTATCGAGGTGTTCCATTTCTGGACTATTTTGCTGCAATAGCTACCCACCTTTGCACCTGTTGGCAACAACGTTGGTCAACTCTGCTCGGTAACAAACTTCATTCTATTAAACCGAGCATAGGTTACTGGCCGTCTTCTTGTCATCAGTGCCGAGGTTGGGAGACCACTCTCTCCCGCCTTCGCATTGGCCACACTCGTCTTACTCATGGGTATCTCATGGAGAGGCACCCTGTTCCT
>NC_091347.1:10489946-10562446 GCF_038502225.1 Cherax quadricarinatus | reverse complement strand
TCCTCCTCCTCCTCCTCCTCTTCTTCTCCTCCTCCTCCTCCTCCTCCTCCTCCTCCTCCTCCTCCTCCTCCTCCTCCTCCTCCTCCTCTTCCTTCCCTCCTCCTCCTCCTCCTCCTCCTCCTCCTCCTCCTCCTCCTCTTCCTCCCCTCCTCCCCCTCCTCCTCCTCCATTGCTTTTGGTCTCAAACTCCTCCAAATCATGAAATTGATCTTCACTGACACTTCCATCTGTGTTAGAGCATCACTTGGGAAGAGAAGAGTCCCAGATTTGCTGGGGAATCACATATTTCTTACCGCTAGACATGCTGAAAAATGACAACTGAAATGGCATTCCCACAATGCACCACTGGCTCCCCGATTTTTTTTATATGGTGCACACTGACCATGGAGACCCATTCTCTCACATGTGGGCCTACCAGCTTTCTCCTGCTTGATTTGAAGCTGCTAGAATTTATGCGTATAAATACGTCAGAAACATTGGCTCGTAAGACGTATTTATACGTCCGAAACAGTCAAAGGGTTAATCCTGACTCTCTCATTGACTTCTTGACAACGACTGATTTACTCCACAAACTCTGATGATACTTTTCGCACTCCCCTCAGCCCTTTCTAGTTCAGTCTCTTGCTGCTCTTTACCCTTTTCACCATCCACTACCCCGCTGTTATCCGTAACCTATTACTCATCCATCTCCCTTATACCACCTGATGCCCTCGCTTCCTTCCTGCCCTGCAGCGCTGTATAGCCCTTGTGGCTTAGCGCTTCTTTTTGATTATAATAATAATAATAATACCAGGCGGCACTTAAGGTGCAATTTATTTTCCAGGAGGTAATTTTTCACAGTGGGGGCAAATGCATGGTGTAACCAGTCATAGAAAAGGTCTCTAGTGACCCATGCCTTACTGTTTGCCCTCCACATCACACACAAATTAGCCTTGAGGACATTGTTTCTCCTGAACACTCTGGGAGTTTCAGAGTGATACACCGATAAAGGCTTCACTTTGCAATCACCACTAGCATTAGCACACATTAAGAGAGTAAGCCTGTCTTTCATAGGCTTATGTCCTGGGAGTGCCTTTTCCTCCTGAGTAATGTAGGTCCTGTTTGGCATTTTCTTCCAAAACAGGCCTGTTTCGTAGCAATTAAACACTTTTTCGGGTTTCAATTCTTCACCATGTAATCCTTGAATTCCTTCACATATTTTTCAGCTGCTTTTTGGTCTGAACTGGCAGCCTCACTATGCCTTATCATACTATGTATGCCACTACGATTCTTAAATCTCTCAAACCAACCTTTGCTGGCCTTAAATTCACTCACATTACCACTAGTTGCAGGCATTTTTCTAATTAAATCGTCATGCAACTTCCTAGCCTTTAAACATATGATCGTTTGAGAGATGCTATCTCCTGCTATCTGTTTTTCGTTTATCCACACCAATAACAGTCTCTCAACATCTTCTATCACTTGCGATCTCTTATTCGAAAACAAAGTTGCAACTTTGGCAAGAACAGCTTCCTTGATTGCCGTTTTCTTGGCCACAATAGTAGTGATGATTGATTGGGGTTTCGTATATAACCTGGCCAGCTCGGAGACTTTCGTACTTAGCAATTATCTTTCTTCATATCCATAGTAATTCTCACCCTTTTTCCTGTAGGGTTGGCACTAGAAGCTTTCTTGGGGCCCATGGTGACTTATTTTGCAGGTACAATCACTAAAACTGCTGTGATAATCTGAAATGTTCCGATTGTATGCTTGGATGTGACTGTGGTGGCTGGCTTGTAAACACTGGCGCCCACGGGACAAGTGAGGCGGGCTCAGACCACACATGGACGCGTCTCGAATGAATCGCATTGGGTGAGTTTTTTAGCGCTAGCCGAGACAAAATTTTTGTGTTAAAATGTATCGCTAGCCGGATTTAACGTTAGGTGATGCCATCATTACCTGAGGGTCCACTGTACTATCATAGAAGCAAAAAACGTTGTGTAGTTTTAAAAATAGGTTAGATAAATACATGAGTGGGTATGAGTTGGACCTGACTAGCTTGTGCTACTAGGTCTGATGCCGTGCTCCTTCCTTAACCCTTTGACTGTTTCGGTCGTATATATACGTCTTATGAGGTATCGTGTTTGACGTATAAATTCTAGCGGCTTCAGATCAAGCAGGAGAAAGCTGGTAGGTCCACATGTGAGAGAATGGGTCTGTGTGGTCAGTGTGCACCATATAAAAAAATCCTGGAGCATACAGTGCATAATGAGAAAAATAAAACTCCGACCATTTTTTTTTTTTAATTAAAATTTCCAAATTTGTGGTCTATTTTCGTATAGTATTTATAGTTGTATTCTCGTTTACCAATGTTCAAAAGTAAACGATGACGTCATTGTCCAATAAATGTCCAACTAGCCATTCTAATATGCAGTCATGAAAGAGTTGACATTATTTGTACAATTATTATAATATTGCAGTAGTCTGCATAACAGTAAATCTTCTATTTTTTTTTTTTTTGAATAAAAATTCAAAATAGAAAGCAAAAGTAATATCAGAGGGGCCTGGAGACATGACTGATGAACAAAGAAAATGTTATTTTAGAGCCAGGAATGTCTGCATTGTTTATTCTGGACCATATTTTGACATTGTCATATTTTTTATATTTTTGTGAAATTGGCCAAATTGCAAATTTCTGACCACGTTATTGGGTAGTTGAAATAGGTAAATGGGCAGTTTCTTGTACTCAATCAATAGAAAAAATGGAGTTCTAAAGAAATAGCTGTGAGTTAGGTCGACTGGAACAATGGAATTAGCCGAAAATAGGGCTCAAAGTGGGCAAAATCGCCAATTTGTAAATATCGCCGAGGTCGCTAACTTTGCAAGAGCGTAATTCCGTCACTTTTCCATCAAATTTCGTGTTTTTTTTTTTTTTTGGTGTCATTACAATCGAGAAAAGATTATCATTTCATAAGATTTTTTTTTTTTTTTTTTTTTTTTTTAAATTTTTGCGACACCAGGAGACACCTCAGGATTGGGGGTTGCGACAGTCAAGGGGTTAAGTGGAAGTGACCTGACTAGGTGGGTCATTGGTCTAAGCCGGGGAGTGACATGGACCTGTTTCGCATGGGTCAGAAGGCCTGTTGTAGTGTTGCTTCTTTCTTATGTTCTTATGAAGGAGTTGTGTTTCTGGTGTTTCAGTTTGCAAGAGTGTTATTTTTTATAGAAAATACAGTATACAGAACAAGAGCTAATGAATTTTTATTTGATGCATAAAAAATTACACAGGGAAAGATCAAAGCATATGAAACAACTTAGCTTGAATGAAACATTTAAAATGATAGCCAAGAAGAATGCATCATAGCAGTAAGCATTCATCCAAAAATCCTGTGGCTTCAACTTCACGTACCCCCAATGTCCTCCCTGTAATATCACATATCTACCTTGAAACAGTCAAATATGAAACTTAGTAGTTCTGAGAACCCTCAACTTCCAGACCTTTGTGATTAGTTCTGCAGCTCTAGTGAAATTCTAAAATTTACCCCTTTGAGAGTGGTAGTACTGCAACATTCTTCGTAAGTACAGTAATACATAAATACATTTCATTTATGCTAATTTATAATTTAAGTGTCTAGCAGACCATGGTGGATCAGAGGTGTACCTGGAGTTTACCTGGAGAGAGTTCCAGGGGTCAATGCCCCCGCGGCCCGGTCTGTGACCAGGCCTCCTGGTGGATCAGAGCCTGATCAACCAGGCTGTTGCTGCTGGCTGCACGCAAACCAACGTACGAGCCACAGCCCGGCTGATCAGGAACTGACTTTAGGTGCTTGTCCAGTGCCAGCTTGAAGACTGCCAGGGGTCTGTTGGTAATCCCCCTTATGTGTGCTGGGAGGCAGTTGAACAGTCTCGGGCCCCTGACACTTATTGTATGGTCTCTTAACGTGCTAGTGACACCCCTGCTTTTCATTGGGGGCATGGTGAATCGTCTGCCAAGTCTTTTGCTTTCGTAGTGAGTGATTTTCGTGTGCAAGTTCGGTACTAGTCCCTCTAGGATTTTCCAGGTGTATATAATCATGTATCTCTCCCTCCTGCGTTCCAGGGAATACAGGTTTAGGAACCTCAAGCGCTCCCAGTAATTGAGGTGTTTTATCTCCGTTATGCGTGCCGTGAAAGTTCTCTGTACATTTTCTAGGTCAGCAATTTCACCTGAAAGGTGCTGTTAGTGTGCAGCAATATTCCAGCCTAGATAGAACAAGTGACCTGAAGAGTGTCATCATGGGCTTGGCCTCCCTAGTTTTGAAGGTTCTCATTATCCATCCTGTCATTTTTCTAGCAGATGCGATTGATACAATGTTATTGTCCTTGAAGGTGAGATCCTCCGACATGATCACTCCCAGGTCTTTGACGTTGGTGTCTCGCTCTATTTTGTGGCCAGAATTTGTTTTGTACTCTGATGAAGATTTAATTTCCTCGTGTTTACCATATCTGAGTAATTGAAATTTCTCATCGTTGAACTTCATATTGTTTTCTGCAGCCCACTGAAAGATTTGGTTGATGTCTGCCTGGAGCCTTGCAGTGTCTGCAATGGAAGACACTGTCATGCAGATTCGGGTGTCATCTGCAAAGGAAGACACGGTGCTGTGGCTGACATCCTTGTCTATGTCGGATATGAGGATGAGGAACAAGATGGGAGCGAGTACTGTGCCTTGTGGAACAGAGCTTTTCACCGTAGCTGCCTCGGACTTTACTCTGTTGACGACTACTCTCTGTGTTCTGTTAGTGAGGAAATTATAGATCCATCGACCGACTTTTCCTGTTATTCCTTTAGCACGCATTTTGTGCGCTATTACGCCATGGTCACACTTGTCGAAGGCTTTTGCAAAGTCTGTATATATTACATCTGCATTCTTTTTGTCTTCTAGTGCATTTAGGACCTTGTCGTAGTGATCCAATAGTTGAGACAGACAGGAGCGACCTGTTCTAAACCCATGTTGCCCTGGGTTGTGTAACTGATGGGTTTCTAGATGGGTGGTGATCTTGCTTCTTAGGACCCTTTCAAAGATTTTTATGATATGGGATGTTAGTGCTATTGGTCTGTAGTTCTTTGCTGTTGCTTTACTGCCCCCTTTGTGGAGTGGGGCTATGTCTGTTGTTTTTAGTAACTGTGGGACGACCCCCATGTCCATGCTCCCTCTCCATAGGATGGAAAAGGCTCGTGATAGGGGCTTCTTGCAGTTCTTGATGAACACAGAGTTCCATGAGTCTGGCCCTGGGGCAGAGTGCATGGGCATGTCATTTATCGCCTGTTCGAAGTCATTTGGCGTGAGGATAACATCGGATAGACTTGTGTTAATCAAATTTTGTGGCACTCTCATAAAAAATTCATTTTGATCTTCGACTCTCAGTCTGGTTAGCGGCTTGCTAAAAACTGAGTCATATTGGGACTTGAGTAGCTCACTCATTTCCTTGCTGTCATCTGTGTAGGACCCATCTTGTTTAAGTAGGGGCCCAATACTGGACATTGTTCTCGATTTTGATTTGGCATAGGAGAAGAAATACTTTGGGTTTCTTTCGATTTCATTTATGGCTTTTAGTTCTTCCCGCGATTCCTGACTCCTAATGGATTCTTTTAGCTTAAGTTCGATGCTTGCTATTTCTCTGACCAGTGTCTCCCTACGCATTTCAGATATATTGACCTCTTTTAGCCGCTCTGTTATTCTTTTCCGTCGCCTGTAAAGGGAGCGCCTGTCTCTTTCTATTTTACCGAGTTAATCTGTTCTAGGCATAAGTTGGGGTCTGTTGCTTAGTATATCTTCCCAGCTTATATCGGTTAGGACTTGGTTTACTTGGTCCCACTTTATGTTTTTGTTATTGAAGTTGAATTTGGTGAATGCTCCCTCGTGACTAGTCTCATTATGTCGGTCTGGGGCTCCACGCATACATGTCTGAACCTCAATTATGTTGTGATCTGAGTATATTGTTTTTGATATGGTGACATTTTTTATCAGATCATCATTGTTAGTGAAGATGAGGTCTAGTGTATTCTCCAGTCTAGTAGGCTCTATTATTTGCTGGTTTAAATTGAATTTTGTGCAGAGATTTAAAACCTCGTGTGAGTGTGAGTTTTCATCAGTGCTGCCTCCTGGTGTTATTACTGCAACAATATTATTTGCTATATTCCTCCATTTTAGGTGCCTTAAGTTGAAATCCCCCAGGAGCAAGATGTTGGGTGCAGGAGCTGGAAGATTTTCCAGACAGTGGTCAATTTTTAACAGCTGTTCCTGGAATTTCTGGGATGTTGCATCCGGAGGCTTGTAGACTACCACAATGACTAGGTTTTGGTTCTCGACCTTTACTGCTAAAACTTCCACTACATCATTTGAGGCATTAAGCAGTTCTGTGCAAACAAGTGACTCTGCAATGTACAGGCCAACCCTCCCCTTTTGCCTGTTCACTCTGTCACATCTGTATAGGTTGTAACCTGGGATCCATATTTCGTTGTCCAAGTGATCCTTTATGTGGGTCTCAGTGAAAGCCGCGAACATTGCCTTTGCCTCTGCAAGCAGTCCACGGATGAAAGGTATTTTGTTGTTTGTTGCTGGCTTTAGACCCTGTATATTTGCAAAGAAGAATGTTATCGGACTGGTGGTATTGTTGGTACTGGGGGGGGATTTTTTTTCCGGCATTAGTATCTGTATCTGTAGGTTTTTAGTGGAGGCCATCGACTGTGGTTCCACTCCAGGAATGACTGGATTTGGTGTACGATTTCTGCCATTTCCTGCCAGTTTTTTTTCCTTCCTGGCACTAAAAAACCTCTCCCTCTTGAGTGGCTGTGGCTACCCAGGTTTTCCCATGGCCTGGATGTTTTGTATCTTTTTGTCCACTTTAGATGGTATGCCTGGCAATTTATTGTAGAATTGTTATATAACTTCTGTTGGTGTGGCAAAATCATTATACCAGTAAAGCCAAGGAACCAAGGGCTGCTGGGGCTGCTGAAAAATCGGTGTTGTACCTGTATTATTTTTTCTATTCATCAGAATATTGAATATATATATTTGCCTGCCTTTCCCATTATATCAGTTAATCTCATTTGGTGATATCACTCCATGATCAGTCGTCAGAAACCTCTGCAAAATACTTGTGTACTCAGCATATACACTCCTCTTTCCACTCCTTAGGTAGTAGCAGTGGAGGGGTCGTCTAAAGCTGTCCATTTTTTATGCCTAAGGGTATACTTCCTTGCCTCCTTCCTTTCTCCAATCTTTTCTCAAGCACCTTCAGCTTTAGCTATTTGGCTGTGCAATTTTCCAAGTGCCAGACAACACTACCAGTGTTTGCTCTATGCAGGTAAGAGGAAGGAGCATTCAGGCTCCCATAATCTTTAACCGTAAGATATATATTGGACTCACCACTGCAACAGTTGTATAGTGTGCAATATGTACAAACAATCAAAACAATATGTACATGAAACAATGTAACCCCAGAGGTATAGCTTACTAGTGTGATCTGCTATGTTTCTAGAATGAGTATTGACTTTACTGGGCCCCTTATCTTTCAAATTTCATAGATAATTAATCATGCAAGGCTACTCATGCCAACAGTCAAATGCCATCCTATGTAAAGGTCAGTGCCCTAGTAGCAACCCCCATCAGGCAGATGCAAACTGTTTTAATGCCTAACCAGGTAAATGACAACCAATGAAAACTCAGCTGTGTAATGTGCACCAAGAAAAGGGTAAACATAACATGTATACAGTGGAACCTCAGCTTATGAGTTTAATCATTCCGTGACCTTGCTCGTATCCTGATCTGCTCGTATGCTGAGTCAGTTTTCCTCATTTAAATTAATTGAAATGTGATTAATCCATTCCAGCAGAATTCCTGCTCACAGGAGGTGGGAATATGATGCTAAATATCAACTGTACAGCTTATTTATCTGTCACAAATCATCTAATATGACATAATAGGCAATATAAATAACATAAAAACCCGATATATACTTCAAAAGGCATACCAATCTTGCTGAATGACTTACTGACTTGAATGAATCACTTATTGACTTGACTGATTGACTTACTGATGCACAAATAACCCGCACATAGAAGAGAGGAGCTTACGACGGCGTTTTGGTCTGACTTGGACCATTTACAAAGTCACAGTGGTCGCTCAATTATCGTCCATAATCCGTTCCTGGAAGTAGGACTGTTATCGAAATAGACGATTTTCAAATCAATTTTCCCCATAAGAAATAGTGTAAATACAATTAATCCGTTCCTGACACCCAGAAGTATTAAAACAAAAAAATTTTTAACATGAAATATAGATGTAGTACATAAACAATACAATGGGACATGATGAATGAAACATTAACAGCATAACACTTACATTTATTGGAGATTCTTCTTAGTGTATGGAAGACTGGAGGAGGAGAGAGATTGGATTACTGTTTGGAAGGGGAATTAACTTCCATCAACACCTCAGGTACCAAGTGCTTTTCTGGGGTTACTTCTTCTCTCTGTTTCTTAATGCCACTAAGATCATCTTGAGAGTCACTGGAGTCCTGTCTCGCAGAAAAGCTGTCCAGAGAGCTCTGTTTCTGGCGTCTCTTTAAAACTTCCCAAAAATGGCCCAAGACTCTGTCACTGTACAAGTTGCCGATATGGCTTGCAACATCCTTCTCAGGGTGATGTTTCTCCATAAATCTTTCCATCCTACCCCACATTTCAAAAATCTCCTTAATTTCTGAAGAAGGCATCTTCCATCTCTCTTCCTCCTCCTCTGCAGCAAGATTCTGAGCTGCGATCTGTTGCTCTTCCTGCTGAAACTCTTGCTTCTTTCATATTGTTCAGTGATGTTTTTCTTAAATTCAATCGTATTTCTCACGTTCTTTACCAAAGGTTTGGCACTAGGAGCTTTCTTTGGAGCCATGGTAGCTTATTTACCACTTGCAAACACTAAAATGAATGGAATACGTATTATGAAATATTTCGTATGAACACGTGAGAGGACCGTTGCTCACTGGTAAACAATGGCACACTGGCTGGGAACGGCTCAGAGCCGTGAGTACGCGTCCAGGACGAAAGATGATTAGCAAGTTAACGGACCATTTGCGAGCCAATGTTTAGACGAAATAACGGGACTATTTCCGAAATGGACGACTTTCAGGCCGGACGACTATTGAGGGACCACTGTATTTGTGTATTGTTCCTGTCATGGTATTGTGCCTTTTTTTTTTTTATTTATTTATTGACTTTCTGACTTGACTGACTGACTTATTGACTTGACTGACTGAATGAATGACTTAGTTACCTTTTCACTGAAGAGGACCCTGAAACAGTGTCTAGAGCAGCTGATGCCTTACCATCAGTTGTATAATGTACTGCCAGGTAAAATAGAACAAATATCCATTAAAGAATTTATGCACACTCCAGTATAACCATCAACGTAAGTACCAGAACCTCTACCATCCACCTCAGCCCAGTAGGGCCACAACATCTCTCTCCACTCTCTTCACAATCGAAAAACACCAGCACCCACAATTTAAGGTAAGAAATACTATTACAGTGGACCCCCATCATACAATGGCATCACCTTACGTTAAATCCACCATACGATACATTTTAACGCAAAAATTTTGCCTCATCTCACACTAAAAAACTCGCCTCATGTGATTCGTCCGAGACGCATCCCACGTGTGGCCTGAGCGCGCCTCAGCTGCCCCGTGGGTGCCAGTGTTTACAAACCAGCCAGTGAGGTCGCATCCACGCATACAATCGGAACATTTCATATTATCACAGCGTTTTTAGTGATTGTACCTGCAAAATAAGTCACCATGGGCCCCAAGAAAGCTTTTAGTGCCAAACGCATGGTAAAAAAGGTGAAAATTACTATGTAAATGAAGAAAGAGATAATTGCTAAGTACGAAAGTGGAGTGCGTGTCTCAGAGCTGTCCAGGTTGTATACCAAACCCCAATCAACCATTGCTACTATCATGGCCAACAAAACGGCTGTTCTTGCAAAAGGTGCAAGTTTATTTTCGAAACAGAGATCGCAAGTACTCGAAGATGTTGAGAGACTGTTATTGGTGTGGATAAACGAAAAACAGATAGCAGGAGATACCATCTCTCAAGCGATCATATGTAAAAAGGGTGGGAAATACGTACTATTGTACCACAGTCAGCTGCTGCTGCTGCACCACAGTCAGCTGTTGCTGCACCACAGTCAGCTGCTGCTGCACCACAGTCAGCTGCTGCTGCACCACAGTCAGCTGCTGCTGCACCACAGTCAGCTGTTGCTGAACCATGGTCAGCTGCTGCTGCACCACGGTCAGCTGCTGCTGCACCACAGTCATCTGCTGCTGCACCACAGTCATCTGCTGCTGCACCACCATCAGCTGTTGCTGCACCACAGTCAGCTGCTGCTGCACCACAGTCAGCTGTTGCTGAACCACGGTCAGCTGTTGCTGCACCAGTCAGCTGTTGCTGAACCACGGTCAGCTGCTGTTGCACCACGGTCAGCTGCTGCTGTACACGGTCAGCTGCTGCTGTACCACAGTCAGCTGCTGCTGCACCACAGTCAGCTGCTGCTGCACCGCCATCAGCTGTTTCTGACCAACATGACTCGTCCCAAACCTGTCCTTCTAGCCTGAGCGCTTCAGCTGGACTGCCGTCATTGTTTACAAGCCAGGGTGGCTGGTTGCATGAATACATTCGATACATTTTGTATTATTCCATTGTTTATAGTGCTTGTAACTGCTAAATAAGCCACCATGCGCCCGAAGAAAGCTTCTAGTGCCAACCCTGTGGTAAAAAGGGTGAGAAATATGTACTATCGTACCACGGTCAGCTGCTGCTGCACCACCGTCAGCTGTTGCTGCATCACAGTCGGCTGTTGCTGCACCACAGTCGGCTGTTGCTGCACCACAGTCGGCTGTTGCTGCACCACAGTCAGCTGTTGCTGAACCACAGTCAGCTGCTGTTGCACCACTTTCAGCTGTTGCTGCACCACGGTCAGCTGTTGCTGCACCAGTCAGCTGTTGCTGAACCACGGTCAGCTGCTGTTGCACCACGGTCAGCTGCTGCTGCACCACAGTCAGCTGCTTCTACACCACCGTCATCTGTTGCTGCACCACGGCCAGCTGCTGCTACACCAAAGTCAGCTGTTACTGCACCATGGTCAGCTGTTGCTCCACCACGGTCAGCTGGTCCTAGTGGCATTAAAAGAAGGGAAGTAACCCCGGAAAAGGACGTGCTACCTAAAGTCCTAATGGAAGGAGATTCCCCTTCTAAACATAAGAACATAAGAACATAAGAAAGGAGGAACACTGCAGGAGGCCTGCTGGCCCATACTAGACAGGTCCTTAACAATTCATCCCACTAACAAAACATTTGCCCAACCCAGTTTTCAATGCCACCCAAGAAATAAGCTCTGATGTGAAAGTCCCACTCAAATCCAACCCCTCCCACTCATGTACTTATCCAACCTAGATTTGAAACTACCCAAAGTCCCAGCCTCAATAACCCAACTAGGTAGACTGTTCCACTCATCAACTACCCTATTTCCAAACCAATACTTTCCTATGTCCTTTCTAAATCTAAACTTATCTAATTTAAATCCATTACTGCGGGTTCTCTCTTGGAGAGACATCCTCAAGACCTTATTAATATCCCCTTTATTAATACCTATCTTCCACTTATACACTTTGATCAGGTCTCCCCTCATTCTTCGTCTAACAAGTGAATGTAACTTAAGAGTCTTCAATCTTTCTTCATAAGGAAGATTTCTAATGCTATGTATTAATTTAGTCATCCTATGCTGAATGTTTTCTAATGAATTTATGTCCATTTTGTAATACGGAGACCAGAACTGAGCTGCATAATCTAGGTGAGGCCTTACTAATGATGTATAAAGCTGCAGTATGACCTCTGGACTTCTGTTGCTTACACTTCTTGATATAAATCCCAGTAATCTATTTGCCTTATTACGTACGCTTAGGCATTGCTGTCTTGGTTTAAGGTTCCATACTCTCCCCTCCTCCCATCCCATCAATCATCACCAGATCTTCAATAAAGGTAAGTGTCAGTTTGTGTGTATTAAAATTAATATTTCATGTGGTAAAAAAAATTTTTTTTTCATACTTTGTGGTGTCTTTCACGAATTCTAGCCTTGCTAGGTGTTCTAGTGGCCCCCTCTGTAATTAGTATTTTATTACATGTAAACCACACAATAACCAAAATCTGTAAACCCCGCATTGTAATCCTTATAGAGAATTAACTTTAATTTGATTTCCATTATTTCTTATGGGGAAAATTAATTCACCTTACGATAATTTCAGCATACGATGAGCTCTCAGGAATGGATTAATATCGTAAGGTGGGGTCCACTGTATTTCTGTTGCACTTATAGTCTTAAGCAGTAAAAACAACATAATATATCACAAAAATGAACTAAAATTATATATTCACTTTTATTTTTGTAAGATCTGGAGGTCTAAAATAAAGCTGTTTGAGGGGGAAGCTCGCGTCCTGAATTTTTGCTCGTATCCAGAAACAAAAAATCGACTTGACTGCTCGTATCCTGAAAAACTCGTATGGTGGAGCACTCGTAAGCCGAGGTTCCTCTGTATTTGCACCTGCTTCAGTCTTCTACTTCCTTGACCACACAATCTGCTAATCTTGGGGTTCCCTGACTCCTTATATTTTCCCATAAGTGTCCTGGATCCTCCAACATGGAACCCCTAGTGGCAACGGTGTGATTAAAAATGATGAAGAAAGATTAAACATGAATCCAGGGAGCTGAGAGAAAATGGTAAAAGGGAATGGGCAGGTTGGACCACAGACTTTGCAAAGTGGTAGGGAGTTGTCAGGAACAGGAAGAATTGAAAGAGGAGGTTGCATTGAAGACTTACAAGGATGTGTGGTTGTATGCTAAATGAATGCCTCCCCACCATTCCTTTTCCCTAATGGCAAGTCCTTTATGCACCTGGTGAGGAGATTATGGTCCTCACTGTCTTGACCATACTGGCTGGACTTCACCTCCCTCAGATGGTCATATATGGGTCACTATATATGACCATCTGAGATGGTCATATATGGTGATGCATGCACTTGTTTTCACTTTCCTGGAAGTTGAGCCTGCTTTTAGAGCTGTGGCCCTCAGCTGGACTATAGGCTGCTTTGGAGGTTCAGTGTTGGCTTCTCTGGAATCAGTTGCCTGATCATGTATAGCTCTCCACTGTCTAGTAGTATGATGTATTTGGCTAGAGCCAAGCATGCATCAGTGATACAACTGATGCTGTGGCTGCCTTTAAGCATTCCATCAGTCACTAGCATATACCTACCGCTCTATTAGTCCTGGGGTTGCTGGAGTAAATGGTACAACTCCTTTTTTTAACTCTATGGTGGGCAGAGGAATAAAGAGCTGAAGATAATGGTTATTATTGTATTATTTTTTTTATTAACACATAGGCCGTTTCCCACCAAGGCAGGGTGGCCCAAAAAAGAAAAACTTTCGTCATCATTCACTCCATCGCTGTCTTACCAGAGGCATGCTTACACTACAGTTATAAAACTACGACATTAACACTCCTCCTTCAGAGTGCCGGCACTGTACTTCCCATCTCCAGGAATCAAGTCCAGCCTGCCAGTTTCCCTGAATCCCTTCATAAATGTTACCTTGCTTACACTCCAACACCACATCAAGTTTTAAAAACCATTTGTATGTGTAATATTAATGTTCTCTCTATAATATCTTTGACTACACAAGTGCAATTTGCAAATCACCCTTGTGACCCCCTCAACATTTCTCTAGTTCTTACTCAAACAACTATATCAAGTATCATCCCAGATGTTCTCAGCCTCTTCCTCACTTTATTCAGAGGTCACCTCATTGAGCACCATTACCTCTACATGGTGCATATTGAGTCATATGATTTATCTATAAGCTTGGCAGGCTGAAGCCTAGGGCCTCAAAATCTAGGAGGCCTGCAATCAAGGTATATAATATTTCTTACATATTCTGTCATAATGCACTGTAGCCTCTAAACAACCCTTCAGTCATTTTTCCATTTCAGAATAATGCAGTCTTAAGCCAGTAACTTGACACTAACATTGACTTCTATATTGATTTTTGTCCTTCCAGGAAACCAGTGAGAGAGATAAGTTGACTGTCATATGTACTCTGATGTTAACGAGAAGGGTGATACTAGGCTTTAGGCTAACAATCTTATGCAGAAAATGGAAGAACTGGAATTTGTTTGTGTTTATGCTGCATTTTTGGACCCCTGTGCTAGTTCATTTTCACAAGGTCAGCAAAGTCATTCAGAAATCAGAACTGTTATTGAGTACTTGTGCATGTTTGTACAGTTCACTTCAGGATTTTTTAAGCCAAATTAGAGATTTTGATGAGCTTGAGCAACAAGCAAAAGCCACCTTAGTAAATGCAAACTACAGAACTGTCACAAGGAAACAAAGAGTAAGGAAACGGCAAGGAAATGATGGAAGTGCACCTAGTCCTGATGCCTTAGATGAACTGTATTCAAGAGGTAAGTTTAGGATAAAATCCTTTATTCCTATACTAGATGCACTTTAAGTCAATTCAAGAAAAAAGAGCTACTGTGTACAGTGATGTTGCACAAATGTTTTCCTTTCTTGCTAATCTGACAGCATCTAAGCAAGAAATTTAGCAAGGTGTTGAATTGTTGATGGAAGCATACCCAGATGTTTACCTGAAACTTACTGACAATTTTGCATTTTCACTTGTACATGATACAAGGCCATAGGCCTACAGAAGAGCAGTCACTGTCTCATACAGACCTTTATCAAATTATATACAAGGAAAAAATTCAGATGGCCATCCCCTAACATGGAGGCAATCGTGCAGCTATTTCTTAGTTTAATGCTCACTAACTGCTCAGGAGAGAGGTCTTTTTTGAGCCTCTAAAGAATTAAAAATGAATTAAAGAGTCACAGTGTCTCAAGAGAGGTTGTCCACACTGAGTATTTTGTGCATTGAAAGTGACAAACTTTGACAAACAAATTTTAATGAACTTTTGGATGGTTTTTGCTATGAAGAAGGCTAGAAAAATATTTTTTAGTCTTTGTGTATTTGATGATTGTAGCTTATTTCTTAATTTTTTTTTTCAAAAAGTTGGACGTCTCCCACCGAGGCAGGGTGACCCAAAAAGAAAGAAAATCCCCAAAAAGAAAATACTTTCATCATTCAACACTTTCACCTCACTCACACATAATCACTGTTTTTGCAGAGGTGCTCAGAACACAACAGTTTAGAAGTATATATGTATAAAGATACAAAACATATCCCTCCAAACTGCTAATATTTCTTAATTTTTTTTTTTTTTCAACAAGTCGGCCGTCTCCCAACGAGGCAGGGTGACCCAAAAAAAAGAAAGAAAATCCCCAAAAAGAAAATGCTTTCATCATTCAACACTTTCACCACACTCACACATAATCACTGTTTTTGCAGAGGTGCTCAGAATACAACAGCTTAGAAGCATATACATATAAAGATACACAATATATCCCTCCAAACTGCCAATATCCCAAACTCCTCCTTTAAAGTGCAGGCATTGTACTTCCCATTTCCAGGACTCAAGTCCGACTATATGAAAATAACCGGTTTCCCTGAATTTTTTTTTTTTTTTTTCAACAAGTCGGCCGTCTCCCACCGAGGCAGGGTGACCCAAAAAAAGAAAGAAAATCCCCAAAAAGAAAATACTTTCATCATCATTCAACACTTTCACCACACTCGCACATTATCACTGTTTTTGCAGAGGTGCTCAGAATACAACAGTCTAGAAGCATAAACATATAAAGATACACAACATATCCCTCCAAACTGCCAATATCCCAAACCCCTCCTTTAAAGTGCAGGCATTGTACTTCCCATTTCCAGGACTCAAGTCCGACTATATGAAAATAACCGGTTTCCCTGAATCCCTTCACTAAATATTACCCTGCTCACACTCCAACAGATCGTCAGGTCCCAAGTACCATTCGTCTCCATTCACTCCTATCTAACACGCTCACGCACGCTTGCTGGAAGTCCAAGCCCCTTACCCACAAAACCTCCTTTACCCCCTCTCTCCAACCCTTTCGAGGACGACCCCTACCCCGCCTTCCTTCCCCTATAGATTTATATGCTTTCCATGTCATTCTACTTTGATCCATTCTCTCTAAATGACCAAACCACCTCAACAACCCCTCTTCTGCCCTCTGACTAATACTTTTATTAACTCCACACCTTTTCCTAATTTCCACACTTCGAATTTTCTGCATAATATTTACACCACACATTGCCCTTAGACAGGACATCTCCACTGCCTCCAACCGTCTCCTCGCTGCTGCATTTACCACCCAAGCTTCACACCCATATAAGAGTGTTGGTACTACTATACTTTCATACATTCCCTTCTTTGCCTCCATAGATAACGTTTTTTGACTCCACGTATACCTCAATGCACCACTCACCTTTTTTCCCTAATCAATTCTATGATTAACCTCATCCTTCATAAATCCATCCGCCGACACGTCAACTCCCAAGTATCTGAAAACATTCACTTCTTCCATACTCCTCCCCAATTTGATATCCAATTTTTCTTTATCTAAATCATTTGATACCCTCATCACCTTACTCTTTTCTATATTCACTTTCAACTTTCTACCTTTACACACATTCCCAAACTCATCCACTAACCTTTGCAATTTTTCTTTAGAATCTCCCATAAGCACAGTATCATCAGCAAAAAGTAACTGTGTTAATTCCCATTTTGAATTTGATTCCGCATAATTTAATCCCACCCCTCTCCCGAACACCCTAGCATTTACTTCTTTTACAACCCCATCTATAAATATATTAAACAACCATGGTGACATTACACATCCCTGTCTAAGACCTACTTTTACCGGGAAGTAGTCTCCCTGTCTTCTGCACACCCTAACCTGAGCCTCACTATCCTCATAAAAACTCTTTACAGCATTTAGTAACTTACCACCTATTCCATATACTTGCAACATCTGCCACATTGCTCCCATATCCACTATCATATGCCTTTTCTAAATCCATAAATGCAATAAAAACTTCCCTACCTTTATCTAAATACTGTTCACATATATGCTTCAATGTAAACACTTGATCTACACATCCCCTACCCACTCTGAAACCTCCTTGCTCATCCGCAATCCTACATTCTGTCTTACCTCTGATTCTTTCAATTATAACCCTACCGTACACTTTTTCAATAAACTTATTCCTCTATAATTTTTACAATCTCTTTTGTCCCCTTTCCCTTTATATAAAGGGACTATACATGCTCTCCGCCAATCCCTAGGTACCTTCCCCTCTTTCATACATTTATTAAACAAAAGTACCAACCACTCCAACACTATATCCCCCCTGCTTTTAACATTTCTGTCATGATCCCATCAGTTCCAGCTGCTTTACCCCCTTTCATTCTACGTAATGCCTCGCGTACCTCTCCCACACTTACATTCTGCTCTTCTTCACTCCTAAAAGATGGTATACCTCCCTGACCAGTACATGAAATTACCGCCTCCCTTTCTTCCTCAACATTTAAAAGTTCCTCAAAATATTCTCGCCATCTACCTAATACCTCCCTCTCCCCATCTACTAACTCCCCTACTCTGTTTTTAACTGACAAATCCATACTTTCCCTAGGCTTTCGTAACTTGTTTAACTCCAAAATTTTTTCTTATTTTCATTAAAATTTCTTGACAGTGCTTCTCCCACTCTATCATCTGCTCTCCTTTTGCACTCTCTCACCACTCTCTTCACCTTTCTTTTACTCTCCATATACTCTGCTTTTCTTATAACACTTCTGCTTTGTAAAAACCTCTCATAAGCTAACTTTTTCTCTTTTATCACACCCTTTACTTCATCATTCCACCAATCACTCCTCTTTCCACCTGCCCCCACCCTCCTATAACCACAAACTTCTGCCCCACATTCTAATACTGCACTTTTAAAACTATTCCAACCCTCTTCAACCCCCCCACTACTCATCTTTGCACTAGCCCACCTTTCTGCCAACAGTCGCATATATCTCCCCCGAACTTCCTCCTCCCTTAGTTTATACACTTTCACCTCCCTCATACTTGTTGTTGCCACCTTCCTCTTTTCCCATCTACCTCTTACTCTAACTGTAGCTACAACTAAATAATGATCCGAAATATCAGTTGCTCCTCTATAAACATGTACATCCTGGAGCCTACCCATCAACCTTTTATCCACCAATACATAATCTAACAAACTACTTTCATTACATGCTACATCATACCTTGTATATTTATTTATCCTCTTTTTCATAAAATATGTATTACTTATTACCAAATCTCTTTCAACACATAGCTCAATTAAAGGCTCCCCATTTACATTTACCCCTGGCACCCCGAATTTACCTACTACTCCCTCCATAACATTTTTACCCACTTTAGCATTGAAATCCCCAACCACCATTACTCTCACACTTGATTCAAAGCTCCCCACGCATTCACTCAACATTTCCCAAAATCTCTCTCTCTCCTCTACATTTCTTTCTTCTCCAGGTGCATACACGCTTACTATAACCCACTTTTCACATCCAATCTTTATTTTACTTCACATAATCCTTGAATTAATACATTTATATTCCCTCTTTTCCTGCCATAGCTTATCCTTCAACATTATTGCTACTCCTTCTTTAGCTCTAACTCTATTTGAAACCCCTGACCTAATCCCATTTATTCCTCTCCATTGAAACTCTCCCACCCCCTTCAGCTTCGTTTCACTTAAAGCCAGGACATCCAGCTTCTTCTCATTCATAACATCCACAATCATCTCTTTCTTATCATTTGCACAACATCCACGCACATTCAGACTTCCCACTTTGACAAATTTCTTCTTATTCTTTTTAGTAATCTTTACAGGAAAAGGGGTTACTAGCCCATTGTTCCCGGCATTTTAGTTGACTTTTACAACATGCATGGCTTACGGAGGAAAGATTCTTATTCCACTTCCCCATGGATTTAAAAGGAAAAGTAATAAGACCAAGAACTATTAAGATAAAATCAAAGAAAACTCAGATGAGTGTGTATAAATAAACGTGTACATGTATGTGTAGTGTGACCTAAGTGTAAGTAGAAGTAGCAAGACATACCTGTAATCTTGCATATTTATGAGATAGACAAAAGACACCAGCAATCCTACCATCATGTAAAACAATTACAGGCTTTTGTTTTACATTCACTTGGCAGGACGGTAGTACCTCCCTGGGTGGTTGCTGTCTACCAACCTACTACCAATATGTATTTTAAATAGGTTTTGTGTGCAAGGGGCCTGCAACAGGCATGTGTGAGAGTGTTAATAGGAATGAATGGAAACAAATGGTGTTTGGGACCTGATGAGCTGTTGGAGTGTGAGCAGGGTAATATTTTGTGAAGGGATTCAGAGAAACTGGTTAGCTGGACTTGAGTCCTGCACTTTAAAGTAAGGGTTTGGGATATTGGCTGTTGGGAGTGACATCTGAACTGTCATACCTGGTCACCTCTGCAAAGACAGTGATATTGTGTGAATGATGGCGAAAGTTTCTTTCTTGTTTGGGTCACCCTGCCTCAGTGGGACGGATAACATGATGAAACAAAAAAAAAAAAAGAGTATGTATTTTAAAGAGTATAACAGTAAACTTAAAATTTCATTTTCCTAAAAATACCTGTCTATTCTGCAAAATGTTTGGTTACTGCAAAAGTTTTTCATTGTTAATTTTAACATTTATGATTTTTTTCAATCGCTACTGTAGACCTTTTAGAGGAGGAATTGTGAATTGCAGAAGTTTAAACACCTGTCATCATCCTCGGCTTCACTGAATTTTGTTTAACCCTTTGAGGGTCCGTGCCGTAGATCTACGGCTTTACGTTGAGGGTCCAAACCGTAGCTCTACATCATAAGCTCAGCTCACTCCAACAAGCTGTGAGCAGTAAATTTTGGCCTACATATGAGAGAATATATCTATGTGGTATGTGTGCACAACATAAAACAAATCCTGCAGCAAATAGTGCATAATGAGAGGGAAAAAAACGAGACCATAATTTTCAATTAAAACAGCAACTTTGCAGTGTTTTTTCGTATGTTTTTTATAGTTGTATTTGCGATTTTTTCTTGGTCTCATTTGATAGAATGGAAGATATATTACAGAAATAGAGATGATTTTGATTGGTTTTAGTACTGGAAATGACTTGAAACTGAGCTCAAAGTAGCAGAAATGTTAAATTTTTGCCAATGTTCAAGAGTAAACAAATAACCTCACACGTCTAATACATGCCTGCTGGTGGGTCTAATATACGTTCACAAAAGTGGTGATATTATTTATACAATTATTACAATATTGCATAACAGTAAATCTATTTTTTGGTTTGAATAAAAATTCATTATGTGAATAAGAAATCAAAATGGAATTCATTAGTAAAGCCTGAAAACATAACTAGTGAACAGAGGAAGTGTTAGTTTAATGCCAGGAATGCCTGCATTGTTTATTCTGGACCCTATTTTGAAACTGGAGTATTTTGAACTTCGCATTAAATTGGCCAAATTACCAATTTCCGATCACTTTATTTTGTAGGTAAAACAGTTGACTTGGTAAATTCTTGTGCTCAATCGATAGAATAGAAGTAATACTAGTGAAATAGCTAAGAATTTGGTCATTTGGAATAATGTAATTGGCCTAAAATGGGAGTCAAAGTCGGCAAAATCGCCGATGAGTAAATATCGCTGACACATCAGAATTTGCAAGAGCATAATTTCGTCAGTTTTCCATCAAATTTCGTACTTTTTGTTTTATTACCTTCAGAAAAAGATTCTCTACCATTTCATAAGAAAAAATAACAAAATTATTTTTTGAAAATTCTTGGACACTGGTGCACACTTTGAAATTTGTCCTCTGGACCCTGAAAGGGTTAAAACACTCTTGCACCTTCCTCTAGGGCAGGGGATTGGGAGAGGCCCTCACAAGTGGAATATCCTGGGGCCTCTCCATGTAACTCTGGCACTGCATATGACCCACAGATCTGGTCAGAATTTTTTACACGTCATCCCAGAGAAACTTCAGTTAAGTAGAATGTTTAGTCTGCCCAGCAATCCTGAGAGCAGCAGGCTCGAAGGACACTTAATAAAGAGCACAGTAGAGTATATGTATTGTGAGTTAATGGTGTTAACCCAGCAGATACCTGAAAGCATCCATGAGTCCGTCTGGCCTGAGTGCGCCTTAGCTGCATTTTGTATTATTCCAGTGTTTTTAGTGCTTGTAACTGCTAAATAAGCCACCATGGGCCCAAAGAAAGCTAGTGCCAATCCTGTAGTAAAAAGGGTGAAAATTACAATCAAAATGAAGGAAGAGATAATCACAAAGTATGAAAGTGGAGTGTATGTCTCCGAGCTGGCCAGGTTGTATAACAAACCCCAATCAACCATCGCTACTATCTTGGCCAACAGAAAGGCAATCAAGGAAGCTGTTGTTGCGATAGGTGCAAGTATGTTTTTAAAACAGAGATCGCAAGTACTTGAAGATGTTGAAAGACTGTTGTTGTGGATAAACGAAAAACAGATATCAGGAGATAGTATCTCTCAATCAATCATGTGTGAAAAGGCAAGGCAGTTGCATGACAATTTAATTAAAAAAATGCCTGCAACTAGTGGTGATATTATTGAATTTAAGGCCAGCAAAGGTTGGTTTGAGAGATTTAAGAATCGTAGTGGCATACACAGTGTGGTAAAGCATGGTGAGGCTGCCAGTTTGGACCAAAAAGTGGCTGAAAAATATGTGCAGGAATTCAAGGAGTACATAGACACTGAAAAATTAAAACCCCAGCAAGTGTTTAATTGTGATGAAACAGGCCTGTTTTGGAAGAAAATGCCAAACAGGATCTACATTACACAGGAGCAAAAAGCACTGCCTATGAAAGACAGGGTAACTCTCATGTTGTGTAGTAATGCTAGTGGGGATTGCAAAGTGAAGCCTTTACTCGTGTATCACTCTGAAACTCCCAGTGTGTTCAAGAAAAACCATGTCGTCAAGGCTAATTTGTGTGTGATGTGGAGGGCAAACAGTAAGGCATGAGTCACTAGGGACATTTTCTGTGATTGGTTTTATCATGTGTTTGGCCCCACTGTGAAAAATTACCTCCTGGAAAATAAATTGGACCTCAAGTGCCTCCTGGTATTAGACAGTGCTCCTGCTCATCCTGATGCCAGAGCGAATTTTGGGGTACTTGAGTATTATCAAAGTCAAGTTCTTGCCTCGTAATACCACTCCTCTCCTCCAGCCCATGGACCAGCAGGTCATTTCAAATTTCAAAAAATTGTACACCAAAGAAATGTTTCAAAAGTGCTTTGAAGTGAAGTACGTTCTTTGATATTGCTTTAATATCACCTTTGCACCATTTATAACATTTCTGGTATATTTTTAAATGTTTATACAGTAGTGTACTGTACATATATTGAAATAAACAAGAGAGGAAATCAGCTCTAATATACATTATTTAGGTATAAATACTGGTCAGAGAACCCATTGTAAGTCCGAGGCACTGGTAAATGAGCATGTCGCTAAATGAGGAGAAGCTGTATAAGCAATTAATTATTTATTGCCATTTTAGTCTTAAATTAGGCTGAGGTTTGTCTGAAGAGCTCTGCATAATGTCAAGAATCAGTGCTTGCTCTAATACTGTCAAGGATCAATACTTGCTCTGATACTGTCAAGGATCAGTGCTCGCTCTGATACTGTCAAGGATCAATACTTGCTCTGATAACTTCAAGGATTAGTGCTTGCTCTGATCGTCACCAGTGGGGTAGCACAATCATCAGTGCTTGATCTGATATCACATAATCTGACCAAGCACCCTAACTTAGCACCCTAACTCAGAGCAAGCAATGATCATTGTGGCACCCTGTTGGTGACATTATCCGACTAAGCACTAACCCTTGTGACACCCCTCTAGTGTCATTATGGCACCCCATAAGGAGTGCCATGATCAGACACCATTAGTGGCAGCCTAATTATTATCAAATATTGTGACACTTTGCTTGGCTTATTTTAAATACAAAATAAAATCTACCTATACATACATTACACATTAAATGGTACATCAGAGAAAGGACAAGTTTTCATTAATTTAGTGTGCTATACCTCTGGGTAAAGAAAATTAGGAATTTATGAATTATTTTATTAATTAAATGAGGACAAGCAGTACAATGTGCATTTGTTGGTACTTCAAAAAAATATTAACTGGGTCCTCAAGTACAACAAAAATTGTCTGATCATAGGAATTTACTCTCTCCATGTTACAGGTACATCATCTGTCCTAAATCTCTGTGTAACCCAAGTATCACTGAGTGGAGTTGTAAGCCCTGAGTTATACATGAGATACCCAGCTTGGGCTATCATAGCTCCATTATCAATACAAAAGCTCTCATCAGTTGCATAAAGCTTTGCTCCTCTTTCTTCACACATCTTACCCATCATCTCCTGAAGCCTTATATTACAGCCAACACCCCCACAAATAAGAACCTCCTGAGAACCACAATGAGCCATAGCTCGTTCAGTTGTTTCTACCAGCATGGCAAAGACAGTTTCTTGCAGAGAGAAACAAAGATCCGCTTTAGTGTACTGTTGAGTCTTTAGCAGTTTGTTAGCACGCTCCTCTAGGTAAGAAAGGATGCCAGAAAAGGAAACATCCATACCTTTTACACAGTATGGGAGAGGGAGGTACTTTTTACCTTTCTTTGCCATTTGTTCAATATTATAGCCTGGACTTGGGTCATTTGAAAGCATCAAAATCCTTGCAAATCTGTCCAAACAGTTTCCAACTGCAAGATCAATAGTTTCACCAAAAATTCTATATTTCCTTTCTAGGTAGGCAATAATTTGTGTGTTACCTCCACTCACATAGAGAACAGTTGGGTTTTCTGCTCCAGTGACTAGCCTTCCCATTTCTATGTGTCCTATACAGTGATTAACAGCAATAAGAGGTTTGTTCCAGAGCTGAGAGATGGTTCTGGCTACCACTGCAACGCTTATTAGCGGTGCAGCCATCCCAGGCCCTTTGGTGAAGGCAATAGCATCAACATCTTGTGGGTCGGCACCTGCTTCTGCAAGTGCTTCCTGCAGAACTTCCAGCACATGAGCCTGTAACAAATACTCATTTAAAAAGATGCAGTGAAAGAGAATTCAAATAAATACAGTGGAACCTTGACTTACGAGTTTAATCCGTTCTGTGACCTAGCTCGTAACTCAATTTACTCATATATCAAATAAATTTTCCTCACTTAAATTAACTGAAAAGCCATTAATCCGTTCCTGCACTCTGGAGACAAGACAAAATACAGTGGACCGCCGGCATTCAATGGCATCGGTATACGTTAAATCCGGTATTCGATACATTTTAACACAAAAATTTGCCTCGCCACTCATTAAAAAACCCGCCACATGTGATTCGTCCAGGCCTGAACTGCCCCGTGTGTGCCAGTATTTACAAGCCAGCCAGTGTGCTCGCATCGAAGCATAAATTCGGTACATTCCATATTATCACAGTGTTTTTGGTGCTTGTTTCTGCAAAATAAGTCACCATGGGCCCCAGAAAAGCTTCTAGTGCCAACCCTGTGGTAAAAAGGGTGAGAATTAGTATGGAAATTAACCCTTTGTTTACGCCGTATAAATATGTGTTACACGCCACTGTTTCTGACGTATATATACTCATAAATTCTAGCGGCTTCAAATCAAGCAGGAGAAACCTGGTAGGCCCACATGTGAGAGAATGGGTCTGTGTGGTCAGTGTGCACAACATAAAAAAATCCTGCAGCACACAGTGCGTAATGAGAAAAAAAAACTGACCGTTTTTTTGGATTAAAATGCTGACTTTGAGGTGTATTTTCGTATAGTATTTATCGCTGTATTCTCGTTTTCATGGTCTTAGGTGATAAAATGGAAAACATATTAAAGAAATGGAGATGGTTTTCATTACTTTCACGATGAAAACGACCTTGAAACTGAGCTCAAAGTAGCGGAAATGTTTGATTTTTACCAATGTTCAGGAGTAAGCAAATCACACCACACGTCCAATACACGTCAACTGGGGAGTCTAATATTCTTTCATTAGTGCACTGATATTATTTATACCATTTTTAAAATAATGCAGTAGTCTGCATACCAGTAAATTTTGTGTTTTTTTTGTATGAATAAAAAATCAAAATAGAAAGCAATAGTAATATACGAGGGGCCTAGAGATGTGACTAATGAACAGAGGATATGTTATTTTAGTGCCAAGAATGTCTGCTTTGTTTATTCTGGACCCTATTTTGAAATTGGCATCTTTTTTGATTTGCGTGAAATTGGCCAAATTGCCAATTTCTGACCACTTTATTGGGTAGTTCAAATCGGTAAATGGGCAGTGTCTTGTACTCAATTGATAGATAAAATGGAGTTCTAAAGAAATAGCTATGAGTTTGGTCAACTGGAACAACGGAATTGGCTAAAAACAGGGCTCAAAGTCGGCGATATTGCTGATATGTATATGTCGCCGAGACCGCTAACTTCGCGGTAGTGTAATTCCGTGAGTTTTTTACCAAATTTCGGACTTTTGGTGTCATTACCATCGGGAAAAGATTCTCTATCATTTCATAGGAAATTTTTTTTTTTTTTTTTTTTTTTTCAAAAATTTTGTGACATTCAAAGGGTTAAGAAAGATTCTGAAGGGTTTGGGGCTAACCCTGAGAAGCCTATGCCAGTTATGGAATCCATTGTGCCTACTTCAAAAATTAAGGAAATGTGTGCAAAGTGGGTTAAACTGCAAACCTTTATGGATGAAAATCACCCTAACAAAGCTATTGCAAGCCATGCTGGTGACTATTACAATGACAATGTTATGGCCCATTTTAGACAAATCTTAAACTAACGGGAGGTACAGACTTCTATGGACAGATTTGTTGTGTAACAGAGGTCCAGTGACTCTCAAGCTGGTCCTAGTGGCATTAAAAGAAGAAGGGAAGTAACCCCAGAAAATACTTGCTACCTCAAGTCCTAATGGAAGAGGATTCCCCTTCTAAACATTAACAACTTCAACACTCCCCTCCTCCCATCCCATCACTCATCACCAGATCTTCATTATTCTATTGTATTCATGTATTCTATTGTTAGTAGAGTACTATAAACTGTGTGCATTAAACTTAATATTTCATGTGGTAAATTTTTTTTTTTCATACTTCTGGGTGTCTTGCACGGATTAATTTGATTTCCATTATTTCTTATGGGGAAAATTAATTCGCCTTCTGATAATTTTCGCATACGATGAGCTCTCAGGAACGGATTAATATCATATACTGGGGGTCCACCGTACTTGAATGTGATGCTAATATCAACTGTACGGCTTATTTATCTATCACAATTCATCTAATTTGACATAATAAACAATATAATTAACACAAACATGATACAGTGGTCCCTCGATAATCATCGGGCTCGATAGTCGTCCTTTTCGGAAATCGTTGGGTTATTTTCGTCCAAACATTGGCTCGCAAATGGTTGGTTGACTCGCTAATCGTCGTTCGTCCTGGACGCGTACTCACGGCTCTGAGCCGCCTCGGCCTCCCTTCCCAGTCAGTGTGCCATTGTTTACCAGTGAGCGATGGTCCCCTCACTTGTTCATACGAAATATTTCATAATCCATTCATTTTAGTGCTTGCAAGTGCTAAGTAAGCTACCATGGGTCCAAAGAAAGCTCCTAGTGCCAAGCCTTTGGTAAAGGTGAGAAATACGATTGAATTTAAGAAAAACATCCTTGAACAATATGAAAGTGGCGTACATGTGGCCAAACTGGTCAGGATATATAACAAACCCCATACAACCATATCTTCCATCATGGCAAAGAAAAAGGAAATCAATGAAGCTGTTGTTGCTTGGAGAAAATTGTGGCCAGATTGTGTCCACAAGAGGGATTTTGAAGGGTTTGTGGCTGACCCTGATGAGCCTATGTCAGTTGTGAAATCTATTGTGGCATTGGGGAGTTCCATGGGGTTGGATGTGAGTTTGGAGGATGTGGAAGAGTTGGTGGAGGACCACAACGAAGAGCTAAACACCGAGGAGCTGCAAGAGCTTCAGCAGGAACAGATTGCAGCTCAGAATCTTGCTGCAGAGGAGAAGGAAGATGGATGGAAGAAGGTGCCTTCTTCAGAAATTAAGGAAATTTTTGAAATGTGGGGTAGAATGGAAAGATTTATGGAGAAACATCACCCTGAGAAGAATGTTTCAAGCCATATTGGCAACTTGTACAGTGACAGAGTCTTGGCCCATTTTAAAGAGATGCCAGAAACCCAGCTCTCTGGACACTTTTTCTACGAGACAGGACTCCAGTGACTCTCAAGCTGGTCCTAGTGGCATTGAGAAACAGAGAAGAGAAGTATGTAACCCCAGAAAAGGACTTGGTACCTGAGGTGTTGATGGAAGGGGATTCCCCTTCCAAACTGTAAATAATCCAATCTCTACTCCTCCAGTCTTCCATACACTAAGAAGAATCGCCAATAAAGGTAAGTGTTATGCTGTTAATGTTTCATTCATCATGTCCCATTGTATTGTTTATGTACTACATCTATATTTCATATAAAAAAAATTTTTGTTTTAATACTTCTGGGTGTCAGGAATGGATTAATTGTATTTACATTATTTCTCATGGGAAAAATTGATTCGAAAATTGTCTATTTCGATAATCGTCACACTTCCAGGAATGGATTAACAACGATAAATGAGGGACCAATGTATATACTCTAGAATGAATAAAATAGGCCACAATATGGTGGCAGAGGCAGCGGCAGAAGCGTCCACCATTTCCTGTCTAACTTTTCCTATAGTATCTTCCCATGCTCTTATTGTAAGAGAAAATGGAGTATTTGTGAGGCTAATTGCAGAAATATCGTATATAAAAACATAATAAATCATAATACACTACAGAATGTAAAGAAATGTTAACTTGTTTATATTAAGTGTATATGTGCTTACACACTTGGAGCAGAAATGGTGGGGAGGTTGAGGCTGCGGCGTATGATGTCAGTGACCCTGTAAACTTCCAACAACAACATTGTTTTGTTTGATCGCTGAACTTAACTGATACAATGTTTTTTAATCACTGAACATAACTGATACAGCTTTAGTATCTATATATTGTAGATATACTAAGCTGGTATTGTCTGGCTGAGTTCATGGAAATCATTGTCTTTTTTCTTCTCAGCACTGTCCTTTGCACTTATTTTCTTAGGACCCATAGTTAGAAAAAAGAAATTTGGCCAAATGACTGTAAAAAAAATGCAAGCAAGCACAAGAGAATTGCTCCTACAGTGATGTTAACATGTGTACTGCTTACCGGATGTTTTGGCATCAGCTGTGCCAACTAGCGGCAGCATTCTGAATTATTATTATGTTCGTATTATGTATTATGATTATTATTAATTTAGGGAACTGAAGCTCTATCATTATTATTATTATGATATTTTTTTTTTTTTCAACAAATCGGCCAGCTCCCACCGAGGCATGGTGACCCAAAAAGAAAGAAAATCCCCAAAAAGAAAATACTTCCATCATCATTCAACACTTTCACCTCACTCACACATAATCACTGTTTTTGCAGAGGTGCTCAGAACACAACAGCTTAGAAGCATATATGTATAAAGATACACAACATATTCCTCCAAACTGCCAATATCCTGAAACCCTTCCCCAGAGTGCAGGCACTGTACTTCCCATTACCAGGACTCAAGTCCGGCTATATAAAAATAACCGGTTTCCCTGAATCCCTTCACTAAATATTACCCTGCTCACACTCCAACAGCTCGTCAGGTCCCAAATACCATTTGTCTCCATTCACTCTTATCTAACATGCTCACGCACGCCTGCTGGAAGTCCAAACCCCTCGCCCACAACACCTCCCTTACCCCCTCCCTCCAGCCTTTTCGAGGATGACCCCTACCCTGCCTTCCTTCCCCTACAGACTTAAATGCTCTCCATGTCATTCTACTTTGATCCATTCTCTCTAAATGACCAAACCACTTCAACAACCCCTCTTCAGCCCTCTGACTAATACAGTGGACCCCCGAGTTTCGTGATTAATCCGTTCCAGAGAGCCCGCCGAAGGTCGAAATTCACGAAACTCGAAACCATTTTCCCCATAAGAAATAATGGAAATAAAATTAGTCCGTTCCAGACACCCAAAAATATTAAAATAAAATATTTTTTTTTTAAAATAAATAAAGATTTACATAATGAAAATCAGAAATCAAGTATACATGCATTTAAAATAAATAATAATAACATTACACTTACCTTTACTGAAGACTTCTGGGTGGATGGAAGGAGGTGATAGGAGGAAGGTGTACACTATTGTTTGGAAGGAGAATCTCCTTCCATTAGGACTTTAGGTAGCAAGTCCTTATCTGGGGTTACTTCTCTTCTTCTTTTAATGCCACTGGGAACAACTTGAGAGTCACTGGACCCCTGGCGCACAAAATATCTATCCAGAGAGGTCTTTTTCTGGCGTTTCTTTAAGATTTCCCTGAAGTGGGACGCAACACTGTCATTGTATATGTTGCAGATACAGCTTGTTTCAGCTTGGTCAGGGTGATACTTTTCAACAAAACTTTGCAACTCATTCCACATTCCACACATGTCCTTAATCACTGAAGAAGGCACTTCATCCACTCCCTCTTCCTCCTCCTCTGAAGCAAGTTCCTCAGCTGTGGTCTGATGCTGTTCCAGTTGAAGCTCTTGCAGTTCGTCAGTGGTTAGCTCTTCCCAGTGGTCCACCACCAAATTTTCCACATCCCCGTCACTCACTTTATTTACCAAAGGGCTTGCACTAGCTTTCCTTGGGTCCATGATGACTTATTTAGCAGTTGCAAGCACAAAAAAAAATGGATTATTATGAAATGTATTGTATGAACCCACGGGGTGATGGTCACGTGTTGGTAAACAATGGCACACTGAGCGTGAATGGCGTGGGAGACTGGCTTTGTGTGCGCAGTGACTGGCGGACTGGTACCAGACGGTCGCCGAAACACGAGTTTTTTCACGAAACTCGAGGCCAAATTTTCCCCAAAAAACTCGCCGAACGTTGAATTTTGCGAAAGTCGAGGCTGCTGAAACTCGGGGGTCCACTGTACTTTTATTAACTCCACACCTTCTAATTTCCACACTCCGAATTTTCTGCATAATATTTACACCACACATTGCCCTTAGACAGGACATCTCCACTGCCTCCAACCGCCTCCTCGTTGCAGCATTCACAACCCAAGCTTCACACCCATATAAAAGTGTTGGTACTACTATACTTTCATACATTCCCTTCTTTGCCTCCATAGATAACATTTTTTGCCTCCACATATACCTCAATGCACCACTCACCTTTTTTCCCTCATCAATTCTATGATTAACCTCATCCTTCATAAACCTATCCGCCGACACGTCAACTCCCAAGTATCTGAAAACATTCACTTCTTCCATACTCCTCCCCAATTTGATATCCAATTTTTCGTTATCTAAGTCATTTGATACCCTCATCACCTTACTCTTTTCTATGTTCACTTTCAACTTTCTACCTTTACACACACTCCCAAACTCGTCCACTAAACTTTGCAATTTTTCTTTAGAATCTTCCATAAGCACAGTATCATCAGCAAAAAAGCAACTGTGTCAATTCCCATTTTGTATTTGATTTCCCATAATTTAATCCCACCCCTCTCCCAAACACCCTAGCATTTACTTCTTTTACAACCCCATCAATAAATATAAACAACCATGGTGACATTACACATCCCTGTCTAAGACCTACTTTTACCAGGAAGTAGTCTCCCTCTCTTCTACACACCCTAACCTGAGCCTCACTATCCTCATAAAAACTCTTCACAGCATTTAATAACTTACCACCTATTCCATATACGTACTTGCAACATCTGACACATTGCTTCCCTATCCACTCTATCATATGCCTTTTCTAAATCCATAAATGCAATAAAAACTTCCCTACCTTTATCTAAATACTGTTCACATCCCCTACCCACTCTAAAACATCCTTGCTCATCCACAATCCTACATTCTGTATTACCTCTAATTCTTTCAATTATAACCCTACGGTACACTTTTCCTGGTATACTCTAAAAATTATAGAGGAATAAGTTTACTATCTCTTTTGTCCCCCTTCCCTTTATATAAAGGGACTATACATGCTCTCTGCCAATCCCTAGGTACCTTCCCCTCTTTCATACATTTATTAAAAATACCAACCACTCCAACACTATATATCCCCCGGCTTTTAACATTTCTGTCGTGATCCCGTCAGTTCCAGCTGCTTTACCCCCTTTCATTCTACATAATGCCTCACACACCTCCTTCACACTCACATCCTGTTCTTCTTCACTACTGAAAGATGGTATACCTCCCTGGCGCCAGTGCATAAAATTACTGCCTCCCTTTCTTCGTCGACATTTAAAAGTTCCTCAAAATATTCTCGCCATCTACCCAAAACCTCCATCTCCCCATCTACTAACTCCCCTATTCTGTTTTTAACTGACAAATCCACTTGTTCCCTAGGCTTTCTTAACTTGTTTAACTCACTCCAAAATTTTTTCTTATTTTCATTAAAATTTCTTGACAGTGCCTCTCCCACTCTATCATCTGCTCTCCTTTTGCACACTCTCACCACTCTCTTCACCTTTCTTTTACTCTCCATATACCCTACTCTTCTTATAACACTTCTGCTTTGTAAAAAACCTCTCATAAGCTAACTTTTTTTCTTTTATCACAACCTTTACTTCATCATTCCACCAATCACTCTTTCCTCCTGCACCCACCCTCCTATAACCACAAACTTCTGCCCCACATTCTAATATTGCATTTTTAAAACTATTCCAACCCTCTTCAACCTCCCCCACTACTCATACTTGCACTAGTCCACCTTTCTGCCAATAGTTGCTTATATCTCACCCGAACTTCCTCCTCCCTTAGTTTATACACTTTCACCTCCCTCTTGTTGTTGCCATTTTCCTCTTTTCCCATCTACCTCTTACTCTAACTGTAGCTACAACTAAATAATGATCCGATATATCAGTTGCCCCTCTATAAACGTGTACATCCTGGAGCCTACCCATCACCCTTTTATCCACCAATACATAATCTAACAAACTACTTTCATTACGTGCTATATCATACCTTGCATATTTATTTATCCTCTTCTTCATAAAATGTGTATTACTTATTACCAAACCTCTTTCTACACATAGCTCAATTAAAGGCTCCCCATTTTCATTTACCCCTGGCACCCCAAATTTACCTACTACTCCCTCCACAACATTTTTGCCCACTTTAGCATTAAAATCCCCAACCACCATTACAGTGGAGCCCCGGTATTCGATATTAATCCGTTATGAGAGCTCATCGAATACCGAAAATATCGAAAAGCGAATCAATTTTCCCCATGAGAAATAATGGAAATCAAATTAATCCATGCAAGACACCCAAAAGTATGAAAAAAAAATTTTACCACATGAAATATTAAGTTTAATGCAATAGAATAATTACAATAACAATAGAATAATAACAATAGAATAATTGACACTTACCTTTAATGAAGATCTGGTGATGATTGATGGGATGGGAGGAGGGGAGAGTGTCGAAATTGTTACTGTTTAGAAGGGGAATCCCCTTCCATTAGGACTTAAGGTAGCGAGTCCTTTTCCGGGGTTACTTCCCTTCTTCTTTTAATGCCACTAGGACCAGCTTGAGAGTCACTGGATCTCTGTCGCCGTTCCTTTAAGATTTGTCTAAAATGTGCCATAACATTGTCATTGTAATAGTCACCAGCACGGCTTGCAATAGCTGTGTTAGGGTGATTTTCATCCATAAAGGTTTGCAGTTCAACCCACTTTGCACACATTTCCTTAATTTCTGAAGTAGGCACAATGGATTCCACAACTGGCATACGCTTCTCAGGGTTAGCCCCAAACCCTTCAAAATCTTTCTTAATTTCCATACTAATTCTCACCCTTTTTACCACAGGGTTGGCACTAGAAGCTTTCTTGGGGCCCATGGTGACCTATAATATGGAATGTACCGAATGTATTCTTAGATGTGCGCACACTGCCTGGCTTGTAAACACTGGCACACACGGGGCAGTTCAGGCCACATGTGGACATGTCTCGTACGAATCGCATCGAATACCGAGTTTTCAATCGGATACTGAGGCGAAATTTTTGCGTTAAAATGCATCGCATACCGGATTTATCGGATACCGATGCCATCGAATACCTGGGTTCCACTGTACTCTCACACTTGATTCAAAACTCCCCATGCATTCACTATACAGTGGACCCCCGCATAACGGACGCCTTGCATAACGGACAATCCGCATAGCGGACGCTTTGATCGCTAAAATTTTGCCCCGCATAGCGCCCAAAAACCCGCTCAGCGGCCTTCGTCCGAGACGCGTCCAATGTGCGGCCTGAGCCACGCTCACATGTTCCGCGGGTGGCATTGTTTACCAGCCAGCCTCCGCGGTAACATCCAAGCATACAATCGGAACATTTTGTATTATTACAGTGTTTTTGGTGATTTTTTTCTGGAAAATAAGTGACCATGGGCCCCAAGAAAGCTTCTAGTGCCAACCCTACAGCAATAAGGGTGAGAATTACTATGGAGATGAAGAAAAAGATCATTGATAAGTATGAAAGTGGAGTGCGTGTCTCCGAGCTGGCCAGGTTGTATAATAAACCCCAATCAACCATCGCTACTATTGGTTGTACAGCTGCTGCTGCTGCTGTATCACCGTCAGCTGCTGCTGCACTGTCAGCTGCTGCTGCTGTACCACCGTCAGCTGCTCCTGCTGCTGTAGTACCGTCTGCTGCTGCTGTAGCATCATCTGCTGCTGCTGTAGTACCGTCTGCTGCTGCTGTAGCATCATCTGCTGCTGCTGTAGCATCGTCTGCTGCTGCTGTAGCATCGTCTGCTGCTGCTGTAGCATCGTCTGCTGCTGCTGTAGCATCGTCTGCTGCTGCTGTAGCATCGTCTGTTGCTGCTGTAACATCGTCAGTTGCTGCTGTAGCATCGTCTGCTGCTGCTGTAGCATCGTCTGTTGCTGTTGTAGCATCGTCTGTTGCTGCTGTACCACCGTCAGCTGCTGCTGCTGCTGCTGTAGCATCGTCTGCTGCTGCTGCTGCTGTAGCATCGTCTGCTGCTGCTGTAACATCGTCAGTTGCTGCTGTAGCATCGTCTGCTGCTGCTGTAGCATCGTCTGTTGCTGCTGTAGCATCGTCTGTTGCTGCTGTACCACCGTCAGCTGCTGCTGCTGCTGTAGCATCGTCTGCTGCTGCTGCTGCTGTAGCATCGTCTGCTGCTGCTGTAACATCGTCAGTTGCTGCTGTAGCATCGTCTGCTGCTGCTGTAACATCGTCAGTTGCTGCTGTAGCATCGTCTGCTGCTGCTGTAGCATCGTCTGTTGCTGCTGTACCACCGTCAGCTGCTGCTGCTGCTGCTGTAGCACCGTTGTTGGTGTGGCTTATTGAGAATACCAAGAAACAATTAACCCCAGAGGATTTGCCACCCAGGATAGCCCAAAAAAGTCAGTGTCATCGAAGACTGTCTAACTTATTTCCATTGGGGTCCTTAATCTTGTCTCCCAGGATGCAACCCACACCAGTCGACTAACACCCAGGTGAACAGGGAAAATGCCTGGAACTAGTGCTCATATTGGTGAATTTAGAGCCAGCAAAGGTTGGTTTGAGAGATTTAAGAATCGTAGTGACATACACAGTGTGATAAGGCCTGTTCTGGAAGAAAATACCAAACAGGACCTACAGTACTCAGGAGGAAAAGGCACTCCCAGGACACAGTGTCTCATCAGTCATTGCTGCATCTTCAATAAAGGTAAGTGTCATTTATTCTTCATTTAGTAGAGTAGTACATGCACAATATATATTGTGCATGTACTACTCTACTATTGTGCATGTATCCTTCTCTTTGTGTGTAGGAAAATGTATATTTCATGTGGTAAAATTTTTTTTTTCAAACTTTTGGGTGTCTTGCACGGATTAATTTGATTTCCATTATTTCTTATGGGGAAAATTCATTCACATAGCGAACATTTCGCATAACAGCCAGCCCTCTTGCACGGATTAAGGTCGCTATGCGGGGGTCCACTGTACTAATTTTAAAAATAATTGGTGCAACAAAAGCATACAGTCTCCCTCATTTTATGAGACAAATGTATTCCTCACCCATGGTGCATAACTATGGGCTTTCAACATGCTCTGAAGTGTTACCCATTTCTGTATAAACAATGTATTATCTTGAACATTAAAATGGTATAAAATACCGACAGGTTGTTAGGTAAGACACCTATGCAACAGTTAAGTATCTTTATTTCGAAACGTTTCGCCTACACAGTAGGCTTCTTCAGTCGAGTACAGAAAAGTTGATAGAAGCAGAAGAGACTTGAAGACGATGTAATCAGTCCATCACCCTTAAAGTTTTGAGGTGGTCAGTCCCTCAGTCTGGAGAAGAGCATTGTTCCGTACTCTGAAACAATATGGAGTTGAAGTGACGGATGTTCAATTTGTCAGACACTGCAACACAAGGGTATCTTGGTACAGACATGAAATCAACTTCGACAACCTTTACTAGAGAACGGCTGGATTTGAGAGGGACCTGACCTCCCAAAGTGACCTACCTCTCACCTCCTGGCGCTATATAAGGCTCCATCCGTCACTTCAACTCCATATTGTTTCAGAGTACGGAACAATGCTCTTCTCCAGACTGAGGGACTGACCACCTTAAAACTTTAAGGGTGATGGACTGATTACATCGTCTTCAAGTCTCTTCTGCTTCTATCAACTTTTCTGTACTCGACTGAAGAAGCCTACTGTGTAGGCGAAACGTTTCGAAATAAAGATACCTAACTGTTGCATGTGTGTCTTACCTAACAATGTATTATCTTGTTGAAATAAACTTGAAAGAGTGAACCCATTACAGTGTAACACATAAATCTAGGGATTCACTTTGAGACTGCAAATTCCACATTTCTGGATGAATGTTTATTAAAAAATATTTGATTACCACACATACACCAAATGATCATATACAATGAAGAAATTTACAACAGAACCTCGGTTGTCATATTTAATTTGTTCCAGATGTCGATTTGACAACCAAAATAGACGACAACCAAAGCAATTTTTCCCATAAAGAATAATGTATGCATATAGAATTAATCCATTCCAGACGACAAATGACAATATAATAATTTATTAAAATGTACTATCTACTACATAAAACTGTAAAAATGAATACTAAAAGAAACTTTAACTGAAATACTGTACAGTAAATGAAAATTTAACTGCCTCTTACCTGTCAGAGGAGAGTTAATGGCATACTGGAAGCAGGAGCTGGACAGGAGGGGTATGTTACTGCTTGGAAGGAGAGTCACCTTCTATTAATGTGTCAGGCAATTGTCCTTCTGGTGTTCTTTCTCTTTTTTGTCTCTCTTCATTACTAACACCTTGTTCTGGGTCAATGGTTCTTTGTCTCACTAAAAACATGTCCAGTGAGGTTTGTTTCAGGCCCCATTTTAACACTTGTCTAAACTGAGACATTACACTGTCATTGTACATGTCAGAGAGATGGATGGCCACTGCTTTGTCAAGATGGTATTTTTCAGCAAACTCCTGCATTTCACGCCATTCAGCACACTTCCTTTGACAAGTTCAATGGGCACATCATCCCTTCCCTCCTCTTCCTTTGATAACAGCTCCTCCACTGCAATCTGTTGCTGCTCCTTCTGAAGGTCAACAAGTTCTTCTGTGGTGAGTTCAGTTCTGTGCTCCTCCATCAACTCCTCCACACGATCTTCAGTCACCTCTAGGTCCAAGGTCTTTTCCAGGGAGACAATATCCTCTAATGGCTCAAGCTCATCTTCAAAGTCTTCAAAATCCCTGGTTACCACAAAATCAGGCCACAATTTCTTCCATGCCGACTGTATGGTCCTGGAAGACACGTTCCCCCAGGCTTTGTCTATAAGCTTCAAGCAGGTGAGAATACAGTGGACCCCCACATACCATTGGTATCACATAACGTTAAATCCGCCTAGCGATACATTTTATCACTAAAATTTTGCCTCGCATAGCACTAAAAAACTCGCTCAACGCTATTCGTCCAAGACGCGTCTATGTGAGGCCTGAGCCAGCCTCACATGTTCCGCCGGTGGCAATGTTTACAAGCCAGCCTCCGCGGTAACATCCAAGCATACAATCGGAGCATTTCGTATTATTACAGCGTTTTCGGTGATTTTATCTGCAAAATAAGTGACCATGGGCCCCAAGAAAGCTTCTAGTGCCAACCCTGTGGTAAAAAGGGTGAGAATATTATCGAAATACTGTGGTACCATGGTCAACTGCTGCTGCTGCTGCTGCTGCTGCTGTAGCACTGTCAGCTGCTGCTGCTGCTGTAGCACCGTCAGCTGCTGCTGCTGCTGTAGCACCGTCAGCTGCTGCTGCTGTAGCACCGTCAGCTGCTGCTGCTGTAGCACCGTCTGCTGCTGCTGTAGCACCATCTGCTGCTGCTGTAGCATTGTCAGCTGCTGCTGTAGCACTGTCAGCTGCTGCTGCTGCTGCACTGTCAGCTGCTGCTGCTGTAGCACTGTCAGCTGCTGCTGCTGCTGTAGCACTGTCAGCTGCTGCTGCTGCTGCTGCTGCTGCTGTAGCACCGTTGTTGGTGTGGCTTATTGAGAATACCAAGAAACAATTAACCCCAGAGGGTTAGCCACCCAGGATAACCCAAAAAAGTCAGTGTCATCGAAGACTGTCTAACTTATTTCCATTGGGGTCCATAATCTTGTCTCCCAGGATGCAACCCACACCAGTCGACTAACACCCAGGTGAACAGGGAAAAATGCCTGGAACTAGTGCTCATATTGGTGAATTTAGAGCCAGCAAAGGTTGGTTTGAGAGATTTAAGAATCGTAGTGGCATACACAGTGTGATAAGGCATGTTCTGGAAGAAAATGCCAAACAGGACCTACAGTACTCAGGAGGAAAAGGCACTCCCAGGACACAGTGTCTCATCAGTCATTGCTGCATCTTCAATAAAGGTAAGTGTCATTTATTCTTCATTTAGTAGAGTAGTACATGCACAATATATATTGTGCATGTACTACTCTACTATTGTGCATGTATCCTTCTCTTTGTGTGTAGGAAAATGTATATTTCATGTGGTAAAAATTTTTTTTTCATACTTTTGGGTGTCTTGCACGGATTAATTTGATTTCCATTATTTCTTATGGGGAAAATTCATTCGCATAACGATAATTTCGCATAACAATGAGCTCTCAGGAACGGATTAGTATCGTTATGTGGGGGTCCACTGTATTGAAATGGTCCTTCCAGAATTCCATGGGTTTATTTGTTTCTGAAGTGATTTCCAGAACCTAGAAATGGGTGTATACAGGGACAAAGGAAATGGTGAGAGAAAGAGATGCAGCTGGAGTGTCAGAGTAATAGCTTATGTAAAAATGAAGGAAGGACAGAAGACAGCCTCCCTCTTAAAGACAAGCATGATCCTCAAACAATTGTCTGAGTGAGTTTATCTGAGGAAGGATGATCATCCCACAGCACAGATTAAGTTATCATTGTAACTGGCAATGATTGATGAGTCACAGGATGGAGTTTCATGAGGGTATCAGCTTTAACAGTACCCTGCATTCGCACAACGCAAACTTATATGCACAACTCATGGAAATGGATCACCACTAGCAGAAAAGTTAATCAAAGACACTGTACACAGCTTATTAAAACTGGAATGAAAGAAGTTTTAATGGAGGATAAACTTTATAAGCTAATGCTGCCTATGGAACTAAATGAAAAAAAATTACTTTTGAGAGTAAATCTTGAGAAAAGCTTAGGAAGCACTACTACAAAAAATAATAGATATCATTTGAATAGTAAGCACAGTGTTTTTAACAGCAACACTGTAAATCTCATAACAGCACTGTACATACTCTTAACATTAGCTTTATTCTTACTAAAAAATGAAAGTGTAGGTTATACACATGCACTGTACTCTTCTCTTAGCATAGTGAAGCAAGCATGGCACAAATGGTACTGAACTTGTAAAATATTGCATAAATAGTCCCAGTAATGGGACAATAATACTACCTGATGATGCTTTGCAGTGTCATGAGGAATGAAACCTTGTCCAGGGGGTGTGATGTAAGTGCGACGAGGGTTAGATAACACCTTTCCATCTTGTATTATGCCTACACCAATCTTGTTGGCACTTCCCTCTAGTCCAATCACCATAACCATCTTGATAATGGCCAGCAAATAGTAATTGGATCTGCAAACAAATGCAAAATATTTCATTTAAATGAAATAAAGAGCATTAATTAACTCATATAGGTTTTATACTAATATGAAGGATGGCACATGGCTCAGTAGGCAACACTCTCACATCACACACTGAGTATCCATGGTTCAGTCCCCAGCCGGGTAGAAACACTGTGCATGTTTCTTACGCCTGCTGTCCCTGTTCACCTGGCAATAAGTAGATACCTGGGTGTTAGTAGACTGGCATGGGTCACATCCTGGTGGACAAGATTGAAAGACCCCAGTAGAAATAACACAGACAGTCCTCAGTGATGCAGTGACTTTCTTGGATTATCCTGGATGGCGAACCCTCTGGGTTAAAAATTCAAACATCTTATCATGTTGATAAATTAGACACATGTGCAACTCTTGGGTATCTTTATTGAGGAAACGTTTTGCCACACAGTGGCTTCATCAGTCCATACAAAGGAGAATGGTGAAGAACAGGAGGAGTTTGAGGTAATCAGTCCCTCAGCCTTCAGTCGATGTGGTCAGTTCCTTGTGAAGGCTTACTCAGCCCTGTAACAACTTCAGACAGTATTACCAAGGCTGGCTTCTCCTCAGGAAAATTAATGAATAGAAAAAGAACAAAAACTGACAAACATAAACACTTTATTATTTTGAAAATATAAAATATAAAACACTTAAATATGAAATATTAATCCTACCTTAAAGAAAATGAAAAATGAAAAATATAAATGATATCTGAATTCAACGCTAATAAATATATATATAAAACTTGGGTGTCTGGTGTTGGTGACACTGCGTGTTGTTGAAATCCTAGCCGTTGCTGATGATGGGGGGTGGGTTGCAGGTGATGACAACCCACCGGCTCGTTCTTCACAGATTTTCTAGCCGTCAATAATCCGTCCAGATGACAGGAAAGCAGGTTTTTTCCACTGCAATGATAAGGGGTTATATCCTGCTACTTGCATACACAAACAGGTAAGTGGATCAGAATTTGGGACGTCTCAGAACGTTAGTCCGTCTCCTTCAATTCTACTCGTTGATTAGCAGGTGACCCTCTCTGTCCTTTCAAGCTGTAAAGAGAGACAGATTACCCACTGCTTAAGAAATCACTCTCCATGATATGTACAATACCTAAAAGATGTGGTGATTATTGAAACATTTAACCTATCAAGACTGAAAGGACTAAGTTAATTATTGGTCAAAAGTGAAGCTTTCAACCAATAAGTCCACTAGAATATGAGCAGGCATGTACTTACAGTAGTGTTGGGAGCTGTGAGTCGAGTGATTTACTGTTTGACCGTCACATTTCGGGGGGGGGGGAAGAAGGGAGGGAAAGGGATAGCAGGAGCTAGACTGACCCTACCTTAACAAGCAGCTGGCAAACAAACTATCACTTTCGGGGAGGGGGAAAAAGGGGGGGGAGATAGCGGGAGCTGGACTTACCCTACCTTAACAAGTAGCCGGCAAACAAACTATCACTTTCGGGGAGGGAGAAAAAGGAAGGGGGATAGCGGAAGCTGGACTTACCCTACCTTAACAAGTAGCCGGCAATGAAACTATTGTTACTATATACTCCCTCGCTACTCTTATCTATTGAACTTTTCCCTCACACTCCCCCATACCAAGACTTATAGTCAAGGAGTATAAGAAGAATAGGCGAGGAAAAAGTTCTAACATGTGGAATTCGCGTAAGGCAACAAATCTTCTACTGACTGTCACGACTTAACCAGTCAGAGAAATAATTGGATAAACCATTGTTATACACAATATGGAACTTAAAAGCCTGGAGTGCCAATGTCCACCTCAAGAGGCGACTGTTGGTTCCCTTAAAAGTTTCTAGGTATATCAAAGGTTTGTGGTCCGTTTCTAAAATGAATTCTTTTCCCAGCAAATAAAATTTAAGTTTGGAGATACCCCACACAAGGGCTAAACATTCCTTTTCTATTGTGGAGTATCTCGTTTCTGCAGGAAGGAGTTTCCGGCTTAGGAAGCATACAGGGAAGGGAGTACCATCATGGTATTGTAGTAACACTGCACCTAAGCCAGTATTGGAGGCATCAGTTCTTAAACAAAATGTTTCATTAATATCTGGAATCTTAAGTATAGGGTCTTTCAAAAAGATACTTTTAATATCATTAAACTTTTCCCGAGCTACGTCGGAAAGTTCAAGAGGTTCCTTCACAGACTTTTTAAGGAAGTCGGATAAGATGCCTGTAAGATCAGTAAGGTTCGGGATAAACTGTGCATAAAAATTTACAGAACCAAGAAAGCTACGCATGAGCTTCTTGGTTTTGGGGAATTTAAATTCTAATAAAGCTTTGATCTTACTGGGGAGAGGCTGCAGAGAGTTGTTAGAAAGTATCAGTCCAAGATATCTAATCTTGTTATACCCAAGGAAGCATTTCTTCGGCTTGGCAGTGAGGCCTTGTGAGCGTAACTTTCGCAAAACTGATGTTAATGTTTGGATATGTTCGCCCCACATGGATGTCATTACGTATATGTTATCAAAATAAACTGAAACATTTGGCATATTACCCAAGACCTTTCTCATCAGTCTCACGTAGGTAGCACAGGCAGTTACCAAACCGAAGGGCATAGTTCTATATTGCATCAGTCCTTGGTGTGTAGGAAAAGCGGTGTACTGCTTAGAAGAAGGATCTAACATTACTTGATGATATGCCTGCGCAATATCAATCTCTGAAAAGAAGGAAGCGTCATAAAATTTGTGTAGATTGCTATCTATTAAGGGCATAGGTTCAGCATCCCACCGAGTTATAGCATTAAGGCCTCTGAAGTCAATAGCAAGTCTATATGAATTATCCTCCTTCTTAACCATGACTACTGGTGAGCAATATGCAGATACTGAAGGTTCAATGATCTTTAGTTTTAATAATTTGTCTACCTCTCGGTCAAATGCATCCCTAAGGTGAACTGGAACTGGGTATAATTTTTATTTGATAGGATTGTCTGTCACTAAGTCAATCTTATGGACTACCATGGAGGAATATCAGTAAAGACGTTGAAAAGTTACTCACACATTGAAGTAGTTCATGTCTCTTACGGTCATCCAAAGATTCATTAATATTAACGTTGGTTGCGCCCGAGTGGTCAAGAGTCACCAAGTCATGTAGTTCTTCATCATAGTCTAAGTTAGAGATGTCAATTACACACACCTTACATTCTTCAGTTGTCTTATCAAGTTCGTGTGGAAAAACTAAGTCAAAGTTATTAAGGCAGTTAACCGAATTTCTTCGGTAATATTTCTTAAGGATGTTGATATGATAAAGCTTAGGTTTCCCCTTGACTTCTATGAGGTAGTCAACTTTCCCACAAATTTTTAATACTTTATATGGACCTTTCCATGCCACTAATAATTTATTTGACTTTATAGGCAAAAGTACCAGAACTTCATCCCCTACTTTAAAACTTCTCTGACTTTTGGAATCGAAATAGGTTTTGTACTGGTCCATTGACAAGCTTAAGTTTTTCGAAACTATGTCAGAGGTCTCCTCAAGTTTGGATCTAAGGTCAAGGAGAAACTGATAAGAAGACTGAACCTCAGCCTTTACGTCCTCATTAGTCCATAAGTCATGAAGGATGGACAATGGGCCTCTGGCCTGTCTACCATAGAGAAGTTCAAAAGGTGAAAACCCCAAAGAGTCACTGGGAACTTCCCTCATGGCAAACAAAGCACAGGGTAGGTAACGATGCCACTCCTTAGGTTTAAGGGAGCAAAGTTTCCTTAAAATGGACTTGAGAATCGAATGCTGGCGCTCAATCCTCCCATTACAGCTGGGATGATAGGGTGTGGTGAAGAGAGGCTTCACTCCCATAAGTTGGTATAGATGTTGCATTAAGTCAGATGTGAATTGTGTCCCACGGTCAGACAAAATTTCTCTAGGGATGCCCACTCTGGAGAAGATGGACAAAAGGGCTTCAGCCACCTCTGTATTAGTTATGGTCTTTAAGGGTATGGCTTCAGGGAAACTCGAAGCATAATCAACTAATGTTAATATATATCTATGTCCCCCAGATGAAAGTGGAGATAAAGGACCAACGATGTCAATAGCTACTCTTTCAAACGGTACCATAAAGATTGGCATTTTGACCATAGGTACTCGCCTGGTACCTCGGGAGGATGACAGTTGGCAAACTTTACACGATCTACAATAGGAAGTGACATCTGAGGACATTTTTGGCCAAAAATAGGTTTCCCTAATTTTATTTAAGGTTTTACGATGCGAGAAATGTCCGGCCACTGGCAGGTCATGAGCCATTTTAAGAACAGTCTCTCTGCATTGACTTGGAACAACTAAGATGGAATAGTCTATCTCGTCTGAATTTAATTTGAATACTGATTTATACAAGATATCCTTTATATATTCAAATTTATATGAAAAGTTTTTCCTTTGAATAACTTGATTCTGTTTAGCTGCATTATGGCAATTCTGAAAAGAAGGGCAATTACGTTGTAAATTGACAAAGGAGTCCTTCGATATATCTAAAGGCTTAAAGTCAGGGAAAATCAAAGGATGGACAGTAGGAGAAGTCTGGGCTTTGGTCTGAGCCCTAGTCAAGACATTTATAGTATCGGAGGTGATATCTTCACTTTCATCTAGCAAGTGAACCGGTGATTCTACTACCTCGCTTTCGAGAGTAGCATCACTGGTTTTTAATCCCACATGAATGTCACGAGACATTGTCTCATCTGAACTTTCAAGGGGCTTCTCTGACTCTACAGGAAGAAGATCTGAAACACTTATGTCCATCTTTTGTGATGAAAGGTCAACCTCAGAAGGAAGAATGGCACCTTTTACATTACCTATTAGTACGGAGCAAGAAGTGATGGGAGCTAGTACGGCTTCAGACCAACCTGTGAACCATTTAGACCTAATGTAACAACGGATGGTAGGAAAAGTGTCCGTACGGCCCAAGTAGTCTGAAAGTATAGCAGAGGAATGAGTTTCTTTAAGGTTAGGAAACAGCTTATCAGAAATGACTATACATGTGCATCCAGTGTCTCGTAAAATGGTAGATACATTAAGTCCATTAACTGTTCCGGAACAGAAGGGTGCTTGGTCATTACAGTCTTTAAAACATCTTCCAACTTTTTGGACCTTCTTAGAAGGACAATCTGGACGTTTATGTCCCTTAACACCACACAAATGACAAACAGGAATAAAAGAAGTCATTTTACTTTCCACTAGAGGTTTTGATTTCTTAAGGTCTGATGAACCCTTGCCCTTAGGGTTCGATCCCTTTAGGTCTTTATAGGAATTGTGAGCCTCAGCATACAGGTCAGCAGCCTCAGCAACTTCCTCAGCTTTAGTCAGGTTACGTTCTCTGATGAATGTTCGTATCTGATGGGGAAGAGCTGTCAGGAACTGGTCAGCAACCATGAAGTCTCTAAGAGATTCATAACTGTGATCAATTCCTGAACTCTCTATCCAAAAGTCGAACAAACAAAAGAGTGTTACCTGTAACTGCTGAAAGTTCTGGCCAGGCTGTAAGGTGGTATACCTGAAATCTTTCCTGTAAGAATTTGTGTTTTTTTGATATGCTTTAAGGATTGCCTTCTTCAGTAGGTTATAATTACATATGATATCCTGCGACAAAGTTGCATAGATATTCAAAGCTGTACCAGTAAATAACATTCCTAACCAGGTAGCCCAGGTGTCAGCAGGCCATTCACAGAGGGTAGCGGTATTTTCAAACCTGAAAATGTATGAAGTTGTCTTCACCCTCTGTGAAGGGAGGTAAATTAGGTGTTGGAATATGTGCACTAGCTGCATGATGTTCAATTACTCCTTCCTCTAATTGTTGTTGTGTAAGAGTTAACTTTTTATTCTCTAATTCAAGGCAAGCTTTTTCGAGCTCATGATCCTTTTCTCTCTCTATTAACTCGAGTTCTCTAGCTTTTTCCTCATGTTCTCTAGCTTTTTCCTTATGTTCTCTAGCTTTTTCCTCAACTTCTCTATCCTTCGCTCTTTCCTCAAGTTCTCTTAATTTAACTTGTTCCTCACGTACTCTAGCTCTCTCTTCACGATCAAGTCTATCATGCTCCTTTTTGTCTTCTCTTTCTCTTTCTGTCTTTCTTGGATTTCTCTCTCAATTCTCTCTCTCCTTTTTCTCTTCTCTTTCCCTTTCTAACTGTCTTTCTTCTCTCTCTTTCAAGTCTTTCCTGGATCTTAGCACTAATGAAAGATTCTAAATTTTTCCCTGTTATTCCTAACTTACTTCCAGCATTCATCCAAAACTGGTATTCCTCCATGCTTGCAAGAATAACTTAAACTATCAGGGGAAATGAAACGGGTATTAAAGAAAATGGAGGGTTCAATTCCTGCTCGACTCAAACTGTAAATAAACCAGAGGGCTCGATCCCTGCTTCAATTAAACAATATGTATTAATGAAAACGAAGGGTTCTATGCCGGCTCCGAGCAAACAGTAAGTAGAATGGGGTCACTTGACCATCCAATCTTCTCACCAACAAATCAAGAGTGTCCTACGACACTGGAAAATCTTGGGTCCCTAGAGTCTAATCCTCCAAAGTGTTTCAAGCTCGAACAAAAAGGTGGCAGAATTAAATATTATATCCTGCCTGACTTGACTTACAATAAATTGAGACTATAACAATCACCAAATCTTTTAAATACCTGTACTGTAGTCCTACCATAGAGAATGATTACTCATGGCTGGTGGTAGCCGTCTGTGGTATGCGGCGTTGAAGTTCCAATGGTAGATTCGAGATGGAGTTGAATCTTGATTCAGTAGAGTTGATCCTGGCAAGGTTACCACTTGTGAAGGCTTATTCAGCCCTGTAACAACTTCAGACAGTATTACCAAGGCTGGCTCCTCCTCAGGAAAATTAATGAATAGAAAAAAAACAAAAACTGACAAACATAAACACTTTATTATTAAGAAAATATAAAATATAAAACACTTAAATATGAAATATTAATCCTACCTTAAAGAAAATGGAAAATATAAATGATATCTGAATTCAATGCTAATATATATATATAAAACTTGGGTGTCTGGTGTTGGTGACACTGTGTGTTGTTGAAATCGTAGCCATTGCCGATGATGGGGGGGGGTCGCAGGTGTTGATGACAACCCACCAGCTCGTTCTTCACAGATTTTCTAGCCGTCAATAATCCGTCCAGATGACAGGAAAGCAGGTTTTTTTCCACTGCAATGATAAGGGGTTATATCCTGCTACTTGCATACACAAACAGGTAAGTGGATCAAAATTTGGGACGTCTCAGAACGTTAGTCCGTCTCCTTCAATTCTACTCGTTGATTAGCAGGTGACCCTCTCTGTCCTTTCAAGCTGTAAAGAGAGACAGATTACCCACTGCTTAAGAAATCACTCTCCATGATAAGTACAATACCTAAAAGATGTGGTGATTATTGAAACATTTAACCTATCAAGACTGAAAGGACTAAGTTAATTATTGGTCAAAAGTGAAGCTTTCAACCAATAAGTCTACTAGAATATAAGCAGGCATGTACTTACAGTAGTGTTGGGAGCTGTGAGTCGAGTGATTTACTGTTTGACCGGAGCCCCACACGTCACCTTTCGGGGGGGGGGGAAGAAGGGAGGGGAAGGGATAGCGGGAGCTAGACTGACCCTACCTTAACAAGCAGCCAGCAAACAAACTATCACTTTCGGGGAGGGGGAAAAAGGGAGGGGGGATAGCGGGAGCTGGACTTACCCTACCTTAACAAGTAGCCGGCAATGAAACTATTGTTACTATATACTCCCTCGCTACTCCTATCTATTGAACTTTTCCCTCACATCCATCAATCTTTTCAAGACTGATGGACTTATCTTGAAAAGATTGATGGATTGACCACATCGACTCAAAGGCTGAGGACTGATTACCTTAAACTCCTCCTGTTCTTCACCATTCTTTGTACGGACTGATGAAGCCACTGTGTGGCAAAACATTTCCTCAATAAAGATACCCAAGAGTTGCACATGTGTCTAATTTATCAACATGTCGGTTCTCTGAACCATTCATCTACAAATCTTATCATATTTACCATACATATTTGTTTATCAGATTCATTTGGCAATGTTTGTCTATTTACCTACAAATATCTAAAAAGATTTGGTAGACCTTGATAAACTCTTTCAAGTATGTTTAAGACTGTCCCACATGCTGAGCATTGTAAATATATAGTACATTATAGTTACAATTGCCTAGCAGTTTGTCACACCCAATTTTTTGTAACTGAGAGCCATGATGTATTTACTGGTAATATTTAGGTTATTATTTTTTTATTCATGGGAAGCTCTTATGAGAGGATAGAGCAAAACAGGATGACTTGGAGGGTGTATTAATCTGGGTTGGAGGGAGGGGGTAAAGGAGGCTTTGTATGTGAGAGACTTGGAGATCCAACAGGCATGCATGAGCGTGTTACACATGAATGAGTGAAGGCAAGTGGATTTCACGACTTGAAGTGCTATTAGAGTGTGAGCAAGGTAACATTTATGAAGGGATTCAGGGGAAACCAGTTAGCTGGGCTTGAGTCCTGGAGCTGGGAAGTACAGTGCTTGCACTCTGAAAGAGGAGTGGGGATATTGCAGTTTGGAAGGGCATCTGAGCAGTGATGTTGGCACCCCTGGAAAGACAGTGATGGAGTGAGTGCCAGTAAAGGCGTTTCCTCTTTATTTTGGATAATCTTTGGTGGGCGATGGCTGGTGTATTAAAAACACAAAAAAGCTCCTATCCCTTAATCCTTTCACTGTCGATCCCATAATATTACAGCTTGCGAACCAGTGTCAGTCCCGTAATTTTACACCAAAATTCTAGCAGCTTCGAATCAGAGAATGGGTCTGAGTGGTCAGTGCATGCAGAATAAGAAAAATACTGCAGCACACAGTGCATAAAGATAAAAAAAATTCAGACCGTGTTTTTGGTTTAAAACACCAACTTTGCTGTGTATTTTCGTATGGTATTTATGGCTATATTCTCATCTTCTTGGTCTCATTTGATAGAATGAAAGACATATTACAGAAATAGAGATGATTTTGAGTAGTTTATTGATTAAAATTACCTTAGAATTGAGCCCAAAGTAGCGGAAATGTTTGATTTTTTGCTGATGTTCAAGAGTGAACGAATTATGTCACGCATCCAATACACATCAACTAGTGGGTCTAATATGCTTTCACAAATGCGCTGATACTATTTATACCACTTTCACAATAATGCAGTAGTCTGCATAACAGTAAATCTATTTTTTGTGTGAATAAAAATTCAAAATGGAAAGTGAGAGTAATACAAGAGGGGCCTTGAGATGTAAGTAATGAACAGAGAAAATGTTATTTTAGTGCTAGAAATGTTTGTATTGTTAATTCTGGACCCTATTTTGAAATTGACCTTACTTGAATTGTGTATGAAATTGGCCAAATTACTAAATTCTGATCACTTTATTGGGTAGCTGAAATCAGTAAATGGGCAGTTTCTTGTACTCATTCGGTAGAACAAATGAGTTCTAGCGAAATTACTATGAGTTTGGTCACCTGGAACAATGGAATTGACCAAAAATAGGGCTCAAAGTGGGTGAAATCGCCAATGCGTATACGTGTATCACTGAGACCGCTAACTTCGCAAGACCATAATTTCATGAGTTTTCCATCAAATTTTGTACTTTAGGTGTCATTACCACCAGAAAAGATTCTCTATCATTTCATAAGAAATTATTTTTTTTTCCTTTTGAAAATTCTTCAACACTGAGAGCAAGTTTGTGAGTAGGGGTCTCGCCAGTGAAAGGGTTAAGGACACACTGGCAAGGGTATGGAAGATATTCATGCTTGATCCAATGAAGGGGAGGATAGTTAAAATTCCTTGGATCAACAACCCTTCACCAGCATCAATCATACAAAGTACTTTAACCTAGCTCAAGCATATAAATTTAATCTTTATGTGACAGTACAACATGAGTTTTGTTCCAGTCACAAGATGGTTGAAATTAAAATATTCAGAAGCAAGTGTAGGTTAGCTCTTGAAACACAGTTTACACCGAGCATGAGAGATGTTGCAACTGACATATAGATGGTTACAGATAATTTACGTTAGATTTTAAATGGATCAGTGAGGTGGGTTGTATTGTGTAGTAGAATTATGGTGATGACAATAACGGCAGGTTAGGTTCAAATTCAAATTCAAATTCAAAGTTTATTCTCTATAAGGATTACAATGCTGAGTTTACAGAATTTGGTTATTGTGTGGTTTACATGCAGTAAAATACTAATTACAGAGGGAGGCCACTAGAACACCTAGCATGGCTAGGCATTTCGGGCAGACTTAGATTAATTCTTAACTTTAAAATATTACAAATTATGAGGTAAGTTGGTATTATGGCTAAGTGACTAAATACTAGTTTGTGAGTTTAGCAATGTGAATGCTTTTGTTTTGGCAGACATCCCCAGAAAGCAGAATGCCATTTTTTCCACTTATAAATGCACATAAATGCCAGATAACAAGTTTACACTAACATATATTAAGTTAGCAATAGAAGTAGGCATTAAAAACAATAAAAAGTATAATACACACACAAGGAAAAATGACTTATACATGGGGTTCGCTACTATCCACGGATTCAGGTATCCACAATAGGTCTTGGAACATATCCCCTGCAGATATGGGGGGACTACTGTACTTTTATTAACATCAATAAAGGAAGAAAGACAAGATAGCATCTGTCTATGCCAATGTAAAAATATAACTATGTAACTAGATAATACGAGGACTCCAATGGAAATAAGTTGCATTACCTGATGTTACTGGGTTATCCGAAGTTAAAACTACAGTAAAAGTTTACAATGCTGTCTAAATAAGAACCTTACTGGTAAACATAGCATACATGCAATAAGTACAAGTGTACTTCTTCTTTCAACAAACCGGCCGTATCCCACCGAAGCAGGCTGGCCCAAAAAGAAAAACGAAAGCTTCTCTTTTGAACTTTAGTAATGTATACAGGAGAAGGAGTTACTAGCCCCTTGCTCCTGGCATGTTAGTCACCTCTTACAACATGCATCTTCTTAGAAACATTTTGGTTTTGAGACCTTGGTGACTTACAAGGTACATATGGATAGGAAGGCATCTAGGCTGCAGTGAGGTTAGGTAGTTGAAAAACCTTGGGTAGCTTTAAAAATAAGTTAGAGAATAAAATTACTCAAGCTTTTTCAACCACCTTACCTCATTGCAACTCAGGTGCCTTCCTCACTACAGTGGACCCTCGGTTATCGGCTGTTCCGGGTATCAGCCAATTCGGTTTTCACCCACTTTTTTGGCTGAAATTCTATTCCAGTTATCGGCCGTATTGGACGTGTCCACCCACACTCTGTGGCATTCATGAGTCAGTCTGGCTGGGAGAGTGAGGAAGCCTCCGCTCATTCATCCAAACATTTCACTATAATCCATTGTTTTTTGTGGTTATTGAGTGCAACTGCGAAATAAGCAACCATGGGCTCAAAGAAAGTTCCTAGTAAAGTTCCTTTGGTAAAGAAAGTGAGAAACACGATGGAATTTAACCCTTTCAGGGTTTCAGCCATACTAGTACGGCTTACGCCCCAGGGTTTTTGACGTACTAGTACGCCTAAATTCTAGCGCCCTCAAATCTAGTGAGAGAAAGCTGGTAGGCCTACATATGAAAGAATGGGTCTATGTGGTCAGTGTGCACAGTATAAAAAAAATCCTGCAGCACACAGTGTGTAATGAGAAAAAAAAAAACTTTGACCGTGTTTTTGGATTAAAACAGCGACTTTGCACTGTATTTTCGTATGGTATTTATTGCTGTATTCTAGTTTTCCTGGTCTCATTTTATAGAATGGAAGACATATTACAGAAATTGAGATGACTTTGACTGGTTTTACAATGAAAAGTACCTTGAAATTGAGCTCAAAGTAGCAGAAATGTTCGATTTTTACCAAAGTTCAAAAGTAAACAAATCATGCCAAGCGTCCAATACACGTCAACTGGTGAGTCTAATATTCTTTCACAAGTGCGCTGATATTATTTATACTATTTCTATACTAATGCAGTAGTCTGCATAACAATAAATCTTCTATTTTTTGTAAGAATAAAAATTCAAAGTGGAAAGCCAAAGAAATATAAGAGGGGCCTGGGGATGTGACTAACAGAGAACTTGTTATTTTAGTGCCAGGAATGTCTTTCTTGTTTATTCTGGACCCTATTTGGAAATTGGCATCTTTTGAAACTTGTGTGAAATTGGCAAAATTGCTAAATTCTGACCACTCTATTGGATAGTCGAAATCGGTAAATGGGTGGTTTCTTGTACTCATTCGATAGAAAAAATGGAGTTCTAGCGAAATAGTTATGATTTTTGTCGACTAGTACACTGGAATTGGCCGAAAATAGGGCTAAAAGTGGGCAAAATCGCCGATGCATAAACATCATCGAGACCGCTAACTTCGCGAGAGCATAATTCCGTAAGTTTTCCATCAAATTTCATACTTTTGGTGTCGTTATGATCAGGAAAAGATTCTCTATCTTTTCATAAGAAAATTTTTTTTTTTTTTTAAATTTGGGGACCCTGAGAACAAGTCTCGGAGAGGGCCTGGGGACCCTGAAAGAGTTAAGAAAGAAGTTGTTGAAAAGTATGAGAGTGGTGTATGGGTGCTAGAGCTTGCCACGATGTATGGGAAATCCAAATCAACAATCACTTCCATCCTGGCAAAGAAAATAGACATCAAGGAAGCTAATGTTGTGAAAGGGAGCTTAGCAGGGAGGCAGGGAGTGTAGCAGGCAGGCAGGGAGTGTAGTAGGGAGGCAGGGTGTAGCAGGGAGTGTAGGAGGAAGGCAGGGAGTGTAGCAGGCAGGCAGGGAGTGTAGCAGGCAGGCAGGGAGTGTAGTAGGGAGGCAGGGTGTAGCAGGGAGTGTAGGAGGAAGGCAGGGAGTGTAGCAGGCAGGCAGGGAGTGTAGTAGGGAGGCAGGGTGTAGCAGGGAGTGTAGGAGGAAGGCAGGGAGTGTAGGAAGGCAGGGAGTGTAAGAAGGCAGGGAGTGTAGCAGGCAGGCAGGGAGTGTAGCAGGGAAACAGGGAGTGTGGAAGGGAGGCAGGGAGTGTAGCATGGAGGGAGGGAGTGTAGCATGGAGGGAGGGAGTGTAGCATGGAGGGAGGGAGTGTAGCAGGGAGTGTAGTAGAGAGGCAGGGTGTAGGAGGCAGTCTAGGAGGAAGGCAGGGAGTGTAGCAGGCATGCAGGGGAAGTGTAGCATGCAGGGGGAGTGTGGCATGGAGGGAGGGAGTGTAGCAGGCAGGCAGGGTGTGTAGTAAGGAGGCAGGGTGTAGCAGGGAGTGTAGGAGGAAGGCAGGGAGTGTAGCATGCAGGGGGAGTGTGGCATGGAGGGAGGGAGTGTAGCAGGCAGGCAGAGAGTGTAGTAAGGAGGCAGGGTGTAGCAGGGAGTGTAGGAGGAAGGCAGGGAGTGTAGCAGGCAGGGAGGGAAGTAACCCCAGAGAGGGCTTTGATACCTGAAGTCCTTATGGAGGGGGATTCCCCTTCCAAACAATAATCAGTCTGCCCTCTCTCCTCCACCCTGTCTTACATAAGCCAACAAGAATCTTCAATAAAGGTATGTAATAGTGATTTCATTTATTTATTTTATTTAGGTCTCATTGTTTTGTGTATGTAAAACCACAATGAATCTTTAAACAATGTATTTTTTTGTTAATATTTTTGGGTGTCTGGAACGGATTAATTGTATTTACATTAATTCTTATGGGAAATATTATTTTGGTTTTAGGCTGACCTGGAATAGATTACAGCCGATAACCGAGGGTCCCCTGTATTTATGTTTTCCTAATAAGCTTAATATCATTATTATGCACCTCATACCAATCCTGTGGGTGGTAGTCAAAAGATTACAGAGGTACATAATGTGTCCTGGGACTGGGTCCCAATGTAATGGTAGTTATGCAAGTTAAAGCAGTAACGAACTACAGTATTTACAAATTTATGATCTGGTTACAATCCAGATTAGTGAGTTGTTAATACAGACAAGAATTCAGTCACAAAAAATTACAGTGTAGTTAATGTGTGTTTATGAATCATTTATACTACTTTAGCAAAGTATTGTGAATTTAAAAAAGTCCCAGTGGTTATGAGTTGTATGTAACAGGCAAAGTCAGGGTGTTTTTCCAAAATGGCTGTTAATATGCCACTGTGGATAAAATACTCTTGACATGTCTTGAACACTACTAAGTGAGTTATCTTGAGCATTCCATCACATACTGATGTACGGTGTGACAATAGTTCGTCTGGCAAAGTTTACATTTAGTGACCAGTAGGTTATTTAGATACAGGTATACATAAGTACAGGTTGACCATCACTAATTTGGCATCATCGGGACCTGTAGGGTGCTGGATTAGTGATTTTGCTGGATTACAGAGTGGTTACATTAGAATACACTTACCCTAATGATAATATTTACGCATCAGTGATTCACCCAATTTACACACTATTTTTGACACATTCCATTGTTCCAGTCTACCAAACTCAGCTATCTCACTAGTATTCCTTCTATACTGGCGATCAAGTGCAAGAAACTGCCCATTTACCTATTTCAATTACCCAATAAAGTTGTCAGAAATTGGTAATTTGGCCAATTTCACACAAATTTCAAGAGATGCCAGTTTCAAAATAGGATCCAGAATAAACAATGCAGACATTCCTGGCACTAAAATAACATTTTCTCTGTTCATTAGTCACCTCTCCAGGCCCCTCTTATATTATGATTGCTTTCCATTTTGAACTTTTGTTCACACAAAAACATAAAGGATTTACTGTTATGTAAACTACTGCATTATTGTAATAAATGTATAAATAATGTTAATCCATTCATGACTGCATATTAGACTGGCCAATTGGACAGGTATTGGATGGTAACGTCCAATACATGTCTGCTATTTTGAGCCCAATTTTAAGGTACTTTCTGGCACGATACCAATCAAAACTATATCAATTTCTGTAATATATCTTCCATTCTATCAAATGAAACCAAAAATAAACGAGAATACAACCATACAAAAATACTAGCTGCAAAGTCGCTGTTTAACACCAAAAACACGGTCGCAGTTTTTTCTCATTGTGCACTTTGTGCTGCAGGCTTTTTTTTTTTTTTTTTTATATAGTGCACACTTACCACACAGACCAGTTCTCTCATATGTATGCCAAAATTTACCAGTCACAGCTTATCTTAGTGAACTGAGCTCATGGTGACTGACAGTGGCTTCAAAGCCACCTTATCTTTTATGGACAATGTATGGTGTATGTGCCTTACACAATGAAAAGTATTTCTTTTATTCATTGGAACCACGGCTAGGGCTTATGTGGCAAGTAGCACCACCAAACAGTAGCAGCAGGTTGGTGTGGTGACCCCAGAAATTTTAAATTATGGTAGTCAAAATTAGTGCCAGATTACTGATGGAACCCAATTACTGATTGCCAGATTAGTGATGGCCGACCTGTACAATTATAATACATAGGAACATATACCTGGAGTATACGTGGAGAGGGGTTTCAGGAGTCAATGCCCCCACAGCCCGATCTGTGAATAGGCTTCATGGTGAATCAGGGCCTGATCAACCAGGCTGTTACTGTTGGCCGCATGCAACCCGACATACGAACCCAGCTGGTCAGGTACTGACTTTAGGTGCCTGTCCGGTGCCTGCTTAAAGACAGCCAGGGGTCTTTTGGTAATCCCCCTTATGTATTCCAGGAGGCAATTGAACAGTCTTGGGCCCCTGACACTTATTATGTTGCCTCTTATTGTGCTAGTGGCACCCCTGCTTTTCATTTGGGGGATGTTGCATCATCTGCCGAGTCTTTTGCTTTCATACGGAGTGATTTTCGTGTGCATGCTTGGTACTAATCCCTCTAGGATTTTCCAAGTGTATATAATCATGTATCTTTCCCACCTGCGTTCTAGGGAGTACAGGTTGAGGAACTTCAAGTGTTCCCAGTAATATGTGTGCTGTGAAGGCTGTACATTTTCTAGGTCAGCAATTTCACCTCCCTTCAAAGGTGCTGTTAGTGTGCAGCAATATTTCAGCCTAGAGAACAAGCAACCTGAAGAGTGTCATCATGGGCGTGGTATCCCTGGTTTTGAAGGTTCTCATTATCCATCCTGTCATTTTTCTAGCAGATGCAATTGATACAATGTTATGGTCCTTGAAGGTGCGATCCTCTGACATGATCACTCACATTTCTTATACATTAGTTTTTCGCTCAATTGTATTTTTGGAATTTGTTTTATACTCCCTTGTAGTTTTAATTTCCTCACGTTTTCCATATTGGAGTAATTGAAATTTCTCATCATTGAACTTCATATTGTTTTCTGCGGCCCATTTAAATATTTGGTTAATGTCCGCCATGAGTCTTGCAGGGTCTTCAATAGAGGACACTGTTGTGCAAATTTGGGTGTCATCTGCAAAGGAAGACATGGCACTGTGGCTTATATCCCTGTCTATGTCAGATATGAGGATGAGGAACAAGATGGGAGCAAGTACTGTGCCTTGTGGAACAGCTTTTCACTGTAGCCGCCTCAGACTTTACTGTGAAAGTCAGGCAAAGTGACTAACTTCTATTGGGGTTAGTTATGTTTAAATCAGCTAACAGCACTTGCATGACCTTTACAGCTTCAGCGCTTACGCTGATTATAATAATAATAATAATATCCGTACATCAGCTAGTGGTGCAGATTCCCAAAAGTACACAAAGCACAGGTACAGTTGGATAATGCTGACATTCAAGAGTATGCCCATCTTGGAAAAGATAAAATACAATATGACTTTGATGGGATTTTTAACCTAGAGTGTTAACCACCCAGGATAATCCAATAAAATCAATGCATCATCAAGGACTGTCTCTCTTATTTCCATTGTGGTCCTTTAATCTTGTTCCCCAGGATACAACCAACAGTGGTCAACTAACATACAGGTACCTACTTTCTGCTAGGTGAACAGGGACATCAGGTGTAAGGTGACAAACACTCAGGTACCTACTTACTGCAAGGGAACAAGGACAGAGGTGTATGATGACTAACACCCAGGTACCAACTTATTGTACAAAAATGGTATACAGTACCGACAAGATGAAATTAAGACACGTGTGCAACATCTGGGTATCTTTATTGTAGACGTTTAGCCATCCAGTGGCTTTATCATAACAAATTCCAGGACATAATTTGAAGACAGTAGAACTATATACAGAAGATGAGGTAATCAGTCCCTCAGCCTCGGAGTTGGTGCGAAGAGCACCATAGTCGTGGAGATTCTGGAGTAGAGGCAAGGAGCCTGGCACTTATATACTAATGTCAGGTGGTAAGAGGATGTGTATTGTATTGTACATATACCATATTTGTACAACTTGTCAGACACTGCAACATCATGGAATCTTGATTCTGAGGACATGTACATAACCACCTTCACAGCTATGACAACTACTACTACAACTAATCCATCTCTTTTGGTAGGACCTACTTCCACTGGGGAATCCCTCCTACCAGTGACTATGCCCTCGTCTGCTACACATCCCCTTTCCACCCGACATTTGGATATATAAGCCCCAGGCTCCTTGCCTCTGCTCCAGAATCTCCAAGACTACAGTGTGCTTCACACCAACTCCAATTCTGTATATGGCTCTACTGTCTGCAAATTATGTCCTGGAATTTGTATTGATAAAGGCACTGGATGGCAAAACGTCTACAATAAGGATACCCATATGTCGCACATGTGTCTTAATTTACCTACTTATTGCAAGGTGAACAGGGACAGCAAGTGTAAGGTGATTAAGACCCAGGTACCTACTTATTGCAAGGTAAACAAGGATAGCAAGTGTAAAAAAGGTGATTAAGACCCAGGAACCTACTTACTGCTAGGTGAACAGGGACAGCAGGTGTAAGGTGGCTAACACCCAGGTATCTGCTTGCTGCTAGGTGAACAGGGACAGCAGGTGTAAGGTGACTAACACCCAAGTACCTACTTACTGCTAGGTGAACAGGGACAGCAGGTGTAAGTTGACTAACACCCAAGTACCTACTTACTGCTAGGTGAACAGGGGCAGCAGGTTTCTTAAGGAAACACATCCTAATATTTCCACCTATAACAATACATACAACTTTATTTCTTTTCTGCAGTATACAAAGTGTAGTTTACATGTAATAAAATAGCACACTGTGTATTGCACAGAGACTAGTGCAAATACTTGCAGGCTAGTTGGATCGCTAGCACACTCAGGGGATCGATCCCCACTACAGCTGGAAAACATAAGGATGTGTTTCCATAAGACAACTGCCGTCCCGCTCACCCATCAGTAAAATGGATACCTGGGTGTTAGTGGACTGGTGTGGGTCGCATCCTGGGACAATACTGACCTAATTTGCACGAAATGTTCAGTATAACAAGCGGCTTTTTATATAGTAGTATGTCACTGATGTCAGCTAGGACTGTATACCTTGTACATGTACTTGTAGTAAATAAAGATTATTATTATTATTATTATTATTATATTATTATTATTATATATCAAGACGATGACGTTCTTTTCGTCTTATCCTCAAACTACTAGTTGAGAGTTCAAAGTTTTACTCTACCTACTCTTTAATAACACATTCCCTTGTTACTTCATTATTTTTGAGTTCACAATAAAATGTTCGTTGTCAAGTTGTTAGGTAACAACCTGTGAATTTCAGGACTTATATGTCCTAAAATACACAGTCTGCTAGTGACTTATTTTTTGAAGCCACGATTGACTTCACTGCTCATCATTTTCTTTAATAAATATCCTGAACAGTACATAAATATCTTTATCCACAAAATATCCTCGTGTGTGTGTATATCCAAGTGTGTGTATCAGAGTTAAAAAACCTTACATGTTATTATTGTTGTTGTTGATGGGGTTAATAAAGGCCACTGAAGCCTATGTGTTATTGATAAATTAAGACACGTGCAACACTTCGGTATCTTTGTTTAGGAATGCACCTCGTTTCTTTCATCTAAGACTGACAGTTACTGGCCTTAGACCTAGATCCTTATAATGTGCCTTTTACACTTCTAGAACTAGAGTCCACACTTTCCGCTTGCCGATCATCGGCAGCTGGGCCTAAAGGCATTCATATTCAGCATTTGCATCCGGTCAGCCTTTACGTCTTATCAATCTAATTTGGTCGCAAGTTCTTCCCCACCTGTGGAAATCTACCATAGTTCTACCTTTTCGTAAACCAGGTACTTCAGGACATGATGCCACCCACTATCGGCCCAGTGCAGTTTGCAGGGTGATGGAACGTATGGTAAATAGACGTTTGTTGTGGTATGGCTTTCGTAAGGGCTGCTCTACTATTGACTTCTTACTCCTTTTAGATACCTATGTCCATAATGCTTTTTTAAGTAAGTTTATTCAGATATACACAAATACAGTTACATAGATTTTCATACATAGCAGCATATGTGTAGAGAACCTAGGATAACCCAAAAAAGTCAGACAGTGACTTATTTCCATTGGGGTCCTTTTACCTTATTATTATAATATAAAGGTTATAATATTTTCTTATTATTTTCTAATGAAGATAACATCCTATTATCACACTAAAAAGACTATCTACTTCACGAGGGTCATTAAGACTATCTACAATACGAAGGTCATTACTAGGAATAAGGTAAAATTACACGTGTGTTTGCTAAATATAAAAAATCATTCCCCTCCCTTTCTGTAGCTACATTTGTCAGATACCTTCTGGCACTCTTCTTGAACTGGTTCATGCTATGACTGGCTTTGACATGTGCAGGCACTCTGTTCCATTCCTTTATTGCTGTACAATAAAAGGTGTTTGAAGCCTGGCCACTGACTGTGGGTACTACAAAGTTGTGCTATCTCCCCCTAGTACTATGATTGCTTTGGTTCCGAACCTTGACAAAATTGGCAGCAAGATATTCTGGACACTTTTTGTGAGCAGTTTTATAAACATGATTTAGCTTCAGTTGTTTTACTCTGTCTTCAACATTCAGCATATCCAACTGCTGTAATTCATTCTGGCCTACATGCTCTCTTGGTCCCAGGTCCAGGATAAATCTTACAATTTTGTTCTGGGTGATTTGCAATCTATCTTTCAGTTTTTTTTTTTTTTTGTCAAGGCAGAGTACCATGAAGAGCAAGCGTAATCCATATGACACTGTATAAGGGCTAGACATAGGGTAGTGCGAGCCTCAGTAGGTAGACACTGCTTGTCTATAGAGGAACTTCAGTCTGGCATTCGCTTTCTTGACTACACTGTTCCCTATCAATTCTCCTGACATGCATGGGTCAGAAGGGATTCCCAGATATTTTATTGATGAAACCAAAGTGATGGGCTCCCCATCACACTGGACATTAAAATTATTTACCCTTCTCAGTTTATGTTTCGTGCCAAAGAGAATATCTTCATTTTTCCCGAGGTGTCCCCTCAAGGAAGGTTCCTTGATGTTGGTGAGGGGCTCTTGATTTAGGGAATTGGATCTGTGCTCCAGTTCCCCGAATTAAGCCTGAATGCCTTCCACATCCCCCCCCCAGGCGCTGTATAATCCTCCGGGTTTAGCGCTTCCCCCTTGATTATAATAATAATAATCCCGAGGTGTAATGATAGTTTGTTGTCTACTAACCATTTGCTGCAGAACTCCAGTTCCAGTGTTAATACATTAGCTGTATCTTGTGGGTCTTTACCTGACACTAACAGAGCACTGTCATCTGCATACAGTAGGAGTTTGCACTTGACACTGATAGGCATGTCGTTACCATAGCATAAAAATAATAAGGGACCCAGAATACCACCTTGGGGAACTCCACATGCTATCGGCAGGGGTTCTGATTCCGTTTTGTTAATTTTGACAATTTGTCTCCCGTTGCTAAGGTAGGACTTAAACCAGTCTACAGAACCTGTACCGATAGCTTGAAGTTTCTTACATAATATATTGTGGTTGACAGTACTGTAGTGATACTGGTCCTGTGGGGAGCAGCAGCAGGATAATACTGCACCACCTCTCGTGGCCCTTAACAACAACAACAGTTTGGTGTGTGTCATGGGCCCCAACACATGGTGTGTGATTCTCTCCTACTATATCCATTTATCAGTGATGCAGATTACATGGTGAGTTTAAATATGTGGCCTGTAGTTATAACTTTTCTCTTGACATATGCAAGACATCACCATCCCTGTAGAAGCCGTTATTAGATGTACTAGTCATTATATTTTGTTGTTGCAGAAGTACTATGAAGATTCTATGTTCAATAAAGCCTAGAGATAAGGCCTGTGTTTCTATCACAACAAGTACTGAAGGCCTTTTGCAGGTCTAAGGTTACCATATCTATGAAGTTCCCCACTGACATTTCAGTTCTTAGGTAATCCGTCAGATTAATTAGGGAGGTGTCGGTTAATTAGGGAGGTGCCCAGGTAGTCGGGAATTATACGCAGGAAGGAATACATATAAATGACCTCATAGGGGACAGGAGCCGTAGTGGGGAAACAAGTGTAGTCAAAGATAAGATAAAACCAATATTGCAAACTAGAAATACCACAGGAAATAGCAAACAAGAGGACTCCACTAGGATTTTTTTTTTTATTATTATCACACCGGCCGATTCCCACCAAGGCAGGGTGGCCCGAAAAAGAAAAACTTTCACCATCATTCACTCCATCACTGTCTTGCCAGAAGGGTGCTTTACACTACAGTTTTTAAACTGCAACATTAACACCCCTCCTTCAGAGTGCAGGCACTGTACTTCCCATCTCCAGGACTCAAGTCCGGCCTGCTGGTTTCCCTGAATCCCTTCATAAATGTTACTTTGCTCACACTCCAACAGCACGTCAAGTATTAAAAACCATTTGTCTCCATTCACTCCTATCAAACACGCTCACGCATGCCTGCTGGAAGTCCAAGCCCCTCGCACACAAAACCTCCTTTACCCCCTCCCTCCAACCCTTCCTAGGCCGACCCCTACCCCGCCTTCCTTCCACTACAGACTGATACACTCTTGAAGTCATTCTGTTTCGCTCCATTCTCTCTACATGTCCGAACCACCTCAACAACCCTTCCTCAGCCCTCTGGACAACAGTTTTGGTAATCCCGCACCTCCTCCTAACTTCCAAACTACGAATTCTCTGCATTATATTCACACCACACATTGCCCTCAGACATGACATCTCCACTGCCTCCAGCCTTCTCCTCGCTGCAACATTCATCACCCACGCTTCACACCCATATAAGAGCGTTGGTAAAACTATACTCTCATACATTCCCCTCTTTGCCTCCAAGGACAAAGTTCTTTGTCTCCACAGACTCCTAAGTGCACCACTCACTCTTTTTCCCTCATCGATTCTATGATTCACCTCATCTTTCATAGACCCATCTGCTGACACGTCCACTCCCAAATATCTGAATACGTTCACCTCCTCCATACTCTCTCCCTCCAATCTGATATTCAATCTTTCATCACCTAATCTTTTTGTTATCCTCATAACCTTACTCTTTCCTGTATTCACCTTTAATTTTCTTCTTTTGCACACCCTACCAAATTCATCCACCAATCTCTGCAACTTCTCTTCAGAATCTCCCAAGAGCACAGTGTCATCAGCAAAGAGCAGCTGTGACAACTCCCACTTTGTGTGTGATTCTTTATCTTTTAACTCCACGCCTCTTGCCAAGACCCTCGCATTTACTTCTCTTACAACCCCATCTATAAATATATTAAACAACCACGGTGACATCACACATCCTTGTCTAAGGCCTACTTTTACTGGGAAAAAATTTCCCTCTTTCCTACATACTCTAACTTGAGCCTCACTATCCTCGTAAAAACTCTTCACTGCTTTCAGTAACCTACCTCCTACACCATACACTTGCAACATCTGCCACATTGCCCCCCTATCCACCCTGTCATACGCCTTTTCCAAATCCATAAATGCCACAAAGACCTCTTTAGCCTTATCTAAATACTGTTCACTTATATGTTTCACTGTAAACACCTGGTCCACACACCCCCTACCTTTCCTAAAGCCTCCTTGTTCATCTGCTATCCTATTCTCCGTCTTACTCTTAATTCTTTCAATTATAACTCTACCATACACTTTACCAGGTACACTCAACAGACTTATCCCCCTATAATTTTTGCACTCTCTTTTATCCCCTTTGCCTTTATACAAAGGAACTATGCATGCTCTCTGCCAATCCCTAGGTACCTTACCTTCTTCCATACATTTATTAAATAATTGCACCAACCACTCCAAAACTATATCCCCACCTGCTTTTAACATTTCTATCTTTATCCCATCAATCCCGGCTGCCTTACCCCCTTTCATTTTACCTACTGCCTCACGAACTTCCCCCACACTCACAACTGGCTCTTCCTCACTCCTACAAGATGTTATTCCTCCTTGCCCTATACACGAAATCACAGCTTCCCTATCTTCATCAACATTTAACAATTCCTCAAAATATTCCTTCCATCTTCCCAATACCTCTAACTCTCCATTTAATAACTCTCCTCTCCTATTTTTAACTGACAAATCCATTTGTTCTCTAGGCTTTCTTAACTTGTTAATCTCACTCCAAAACTTTTTCTTATTTTCAACAAAATTTGTTGATAACATCTCACCCACTCTCTCATTTGCTCTCTTTTTACATTGCTTCACCACTCTCTTAACTTCTCTCTTTTTCTCCATATACTCTTCCCTCCTTGCATCACTTTTACTTTGTAAAAACTTCTCATATGCTAACTTTTTCTCCCTTACTACTCTCTTTACATCATCATTCCACCAATCGCTCCTCTTCCCTCCTGCACCCACTTTCCTGTAACCACAAACTTCTGCTGAACACTCTAACACTACATTTTTAAACCTACCCCATACCTCTTCGACCCCATTGCCTATGCTCTCATTAGCCCATCTATCCTCCAATAGCTGTTTATATCTTACCCTAACTGCCTCCTCTTTTAGTTTATAAACCTTCACCTCTCTCTTCCCTGATGCTTCTATTCTCCTTGTATCCCATCTACCTTTTACTCTCAGTGTAGCTACAACTAGAAAGTGATCTGATATATCTGTGGCCCCTCTATAAACATGTACATCCTGAAGTCTACTCAACAGTCTTTTATCTACCAATGCATAATCCAACAAACTACTGTCATTTCGCCCTACATCATATCGTGTATACTTATTTATCCTCTTTTTCTTAAAATATGTATTACCTATAACTAAACCCCTTTCTATACAAAGTTCAATCAAAGGGCTCCCATTATCATTTACACCTGGCACCCCAAACTTACCTACCACACCCTCTCTAAAAGTTTCTCCTACTTTAGCATTCAAGTCCCCTACCACAATTACTCTCTCACTTGGTTCAAAGGCTCCTATACATTCACTTAACATCTCCCAAAATCTCTCTCTCTCCTCTGCATTCCTCTCTTCTCCAGGTGCATACACGCTTATTATGACCCACTTCTCGCATCCAACCTTTACTTTAATCCACATAATTCTTGAATTTACACATTCATATTCTCTTTTCTCCTTCCATAACTGATCATTTAACATTACTGCTACCCCTTCCTTTGCTCTAACTCTCTCAGATACTCCAGATTTAATCCCATTTATTTCCCCCCACTGAAACTCTCCTACCCCCTTCAGCTTTGTTTCGCTTAGGGCCAGGACATCCAACTTCTTTTCATTCATAACATCAGCAATCATCTGTTTCTTGTCATCCGCACTACATCCACGCACATTTAAGCAACCCAGTTTTATAAAGTTTTTCTTCTTCTCTTTTTTAGTAATTGTATACAGGAGAAGGGGTTACTAGCCCATTGCTCCCGGCATTTTAGTCGCCTCATACGACACGCATGGCTTACGGAGGAAAGATTCTTTTCCACTTCCCCATGGATATATTACCAAAAACAACTGGTGGGAGCTCCATTGTTGGTGCTAGGGAGGATAGGAATAAGACAGGGAAACATGCACCAACAGGGAATACAGTCACAGAAACCCAAGGCAAACGGAAACCAAGCCTGTGCACATAATATGCACTTGGTATCTGCAGACATGGGAAATCTGGAAAAACAGACGGGACGTGCAACTATGACCACCCTAGAAAATGCCATGCCCATATGACAACAGGAAAATGCAAACTCCCTTCCTGTAAGCTTTTTCACCCTGAAATGAGTACCTCTTCAGTACAGGAAAGACTGTGCTATAACTTAAATTGCCAGGCACACCATCTAAAGGGGACAAAGAGATACAAAACATCCAGGCCATGGGAAAACCTGGGTAGCCACAGCCACTCAAGAGGGAGAGGTTTTTTAGTGCCAGGAAGGAAAAAAAAACTGGCAGGAAATGGCAGAAATCGTACACCAAATCCAGTCATTCCTGGAGTGGAACCAGAGTCGATGGCCTCCACTACAAACCAACAGATACAGATACTAATGCCGGAAAAAAAATCCCCCCCCCCAGTACCAACAATACCACCAGTCCGATGACATTCTTCTTTGCAAATATACAGGGTCTAAAGCCAGCAACAAACAACAAAATACCTTTCATCCGTGGACTGCTTGCAGAGGCAAAGGCAATGTTCGCGGCTTTCACTGAGACCCACATAAAGGATCACTTGGACAACGAAATATGGATGTGACAGAGTGAACAGGCAAAAGGGGGGGGGTTGGCCTGTACATTGCAGAGTCACTTGTTTGCACAGAACTGCTTAATGCCTCAAATGATGTAGTGGAAGTTTTAGCAGTAAAGGTCGAGAACCAAAACCTAGTCATTGTGGTAGTCTACAAGCCTCCGGATGCAACATCCCAGAAATTCCAGGAACAGCTGTTAAAAATTGACCACTGTCTTGAAAATCTTCCAGTTCCTGCACCCAACATCTTGCTCCTGGGGGATTTCAACTTAAGGCACCTAAAATGGAGGAATATAGCAAATAATATTGTTGCAGTAATAACACCAGGAGGCAACTCTGATGAAAACTCACACTCACACGAGCTTTTAAATCTCTGCACAAAATTCAATTTAAACCAGCAAATAATAGAGCCTACTAGACTGGAGAATACACTAGACCTCATCTTCACTAACAATGATGATCTGATAAGAAATGTCACCATATCAAAAACAATATACTCAGATCACAACATAATTGAGGTTCAGACATGTATGCGTGGAGCCCCAGACCGACATAATGAGACTAGTCACGTGTCCCTTCCTCGACTTTCCTATTCACCGGTATCCCTTAACTCGTCGCCATTATCTACATATGGGATAAGGGCGAGTTTAGCTGATCCAGGCTAAACAGTGCTCCAAGCCAGCCTTTGTGAACGTTCTACAGTGTTCCGGCCGTACCTTCGGTGTTGTGAGAACTAGTTCTTATGTAGTGAAAATTTGTCTGTCATTCCAAGACACGTGTGCTAGATGTGTTAAATGCTGCGGGTTTGGAGTAATTAACAAGTAGTACAGTGTTGGTAACTCTCGAGACGACTGTGGGCCCACTGAATGACCTTGAAAATCGCACTGCGACCCGCAGGTCACTACACCCATATTGCCTGTGTCTAGCGAAGTGAATATCCCTTCCTTGTCCCTTCTATTCACCGTTATCCTTTAGCCCATCGCCAGTGTGAAACTCCTGTCAGCTATGAGTATAGCTGATGGTGTTGACATAGATGATGGTGAAGGCAGATTTGAAACATATTTTAGTAAACAGGCTCGGAAAAAAGAACGAGGCTTCCAGAGAAAGCTTGCTGAAAGCAATACAGTGGGCGCACACCCTCCCAAAGCTGTCAGGTTAGATTTCCCTAACCAAGCCAGGTATAGATACTCAAAAATTAGGGACAAAGGAATTAATGTACAATTGCTATGGATCCCATCACACATTGGATTACTCCTTCATGATAAAGTTGATATGTTAGCCAAGAAGAGTATCGAGAAGGAGAATGTAGAATATAACTTTGGTATAACTGTGTCTAGCATTAGGAATAATATTAGGAGAGAAGTAAATAATGAAAATGATTGTTATAGGAATGCAGTTAGAAGCCTGAGTAGATCTATAACCCACTATGATAACATGAACGTAGATAAGTATGTTTATGGAGCAACTTGCAATGTGAACAGACTGACTGATGTTGTAGTGGCCAGGCTTAGGCTTGGTTACAAGTACTTCTGGCAGTTTGGGAGACACACAGATGATGATCAAACTAAATGTAAATTATGTGATCAGGCATATGGTCACTCTCTTGAACACTATGTGCTTAATTGTCCACTTATTGAGGAATACAGAGACAGACAGTATAATAACCTATGTGACATGTCAAGATATCTTATTAATGAAAATAAGATACCAGATATACTAAGCAAATTTCCTAAATTTGCTTGTAACAGATAAGTGAACTATAGATATGTAAATATAAATCCATATGTATTCCTGTTAACCCTTTGGGGCCTAGTTCCTAGGCCTTTTGTGTATCCATATGCTCTTGCGCTACCGTCCACAGGATAGATATGGGGTGCACAATAAACTAGCCACTTCGGTGGCAAAATCTAAATCTAATCCTAACAACACTGATCAAGAGACCAAGTTTAACTGGTTTTTCGAAGCTAGTGTAAACAATCATGAGAAAACGATCAAGTTTGTCCGCGATGAGGATAACTACGTCTTTGTGCCTAATGATTCAGCATTTATAGACAAACTTCTCACTTTCGAATATGCCAACATCAAACTCCGAGCTGCCCCACCAAGGGCACCTAAAGTGCTTATTGTCATCTACAACGTCAACAAGCACTTGAATCCTCAATATCTGGCGTCAGAGCAAGTTGCAAGCCCTCATCGACTTTCCAACGGTCTGATATTAGCTGAGTGGACTGGCCAGGGGACTCTGCCACGCTATATTCACTCCCGCGCAGCCCTCAACAGACGCTATTACATTGCATTGTACAGACCTCCTCAACGTCGATGTTATAAGTGTCAACGCTGGGGCCACATTGCCAGGAAATGCCCATCTAAGTCACACTGGTGTGCAGTGTGTACCAATGCTCATCCTTCTGAACGGTGTTATGATATGATCAAACAGCAACAGACTGTTGCTAAACAATGTATCAATTGTAAGACCTCAGGAGTCACAGCAGCTCATACTGACTGCAGTGTGAGGGCTGATCGCATCACAGCCAACTGCACTTCACCCTGTACCCCTCATAATGGCCCCCCAGGACTACCAAGTACCTCGGGTATGAATACTGGCTCATGCCTGCCCTCAGACAATGGGGTTGAGCACCTCACCTGGGGAGCACGTCAACAGACCTCCATCACGTCGGCTGTCAATACCAGCCTAGCTGAGTCAGCTGACAGTCAGCCAACGAGCTCAGCTGACCGGGACTTCACGTCTCCAGATGTTCCAAGTCTTGCTCCTGTGGTATACAATCTGATGTCGTGCATAAAAGTACTGGAAACACAACAATTTCTCCTGAAACAACAACTTGAACAACACAAGGAAAGATGTGTAGAGTGTACCAATAACAAGATTGTCACAATTTGTGAAAGCAAGTATAAGGCTGCTGAACAAGGTGGTGGTGGTGTTCTTAATTACAGTAATGACGGATATAATACTTGTGTTGATAACTATAGTGAGCATCACAATAAAGGCAATGGTGTCTACGATGTTAGTAATAGTGATGACCGTAATATAAGTGGTGGTGAAGAGTGTGATGGGAGCGGGGGTGTCTATAATGTTAGTAATAGTGATGAGCGTGACACAAGTGGTGGTGAAGAGTGTGATGAGAGCGGGGGTGTCTATAATGTTAGTAATAGTGATGAGCGTGGTGGTGCAGAGTGTGATGAGGTTAACCACATAGACATTAATGTTGAATACAATACTGTTGATAAATGTAATGAACACAATGTTGGTAGTGGCGTTGGTGATGACAGCTGTAGTGTTGCGTGTAATGTTAGTGGAGGAGGGAATGTGAGTGGTGGTGTCACCTATCATACATTCACACATAAACAGCGTCATGCTCTGAGTATACGAAGACTCCCACGAGGCCTTACAACTGGAAGTGCACTTACAAAACTCATGGACAATGGTAGCACTGTTGACATTGATAAGGTCTGCTTTTTATTTGAACAATTTTTTCATTATGCTGAGAAACTCAAGATGATCCCAGGACTACTATAATGGATCAAAACTCGTATAAACTTTCTATATTAAGCTGGAATATTGCATCACTTAGAAAAAGACTTCCTGACCTTCATCATAAAGTAACCACCGAACCCATTGATGTTGTGTGTCTACAAGAGTGCAGAGTCCCTGAAAAATCCCAACCCCCTAAATTACCATCATTTGTTGCATATAACCTCAAATCTACTAACTCTTGTGTTCTATATATTAAAAAAATCACTTCCCCATCAACTTCTTGCACATAAGAAAACAGAGGGGCTACAATATCACGGTGTTAGGATTTATATAGGGAACTCTGCTCTCAACATATTTAACTTGTACGCTCCTGCTGATAAGTTTAATTACTTGGAGCTCCCAACTTGTGCTCATTCTGAGCCTACTCTTATTATTGGCGATTACAATGCAAGACACAAAAGCATTGGAAACTCACAGTTTGGTAATCGTAATGGCAATCAACTGTTGTCACTCTTAAACAGTCATGATAATATCCAAATTGTAGGTGACCTTGAACCCACACATATCTATGGAGGCGTCCTTGATCTGTGCCTGGGCTTCAACATTACTTCTGCCAGCTGTGAGTCTTCCATTGTAACAGATATAGCGTCTGATCATTTCCCTAGGCTAACCTCACTAGATATTGGTAATACTATCCTTCCTGGTGGGATATTCAAACGGAAACGTTTTAATGTTCCCACTGATCAGCATGATGACTTTGTTGCACATGTGACTGACTGGTATAATTCCTATGAGTGTTCCTCTGTAGAGACCTTTAACAATGACCTTGTGAGCAGTATTCAGAACTACTTAGAGCCGCCACTGAAACCTCTTGGTACTCTAAACCCAACAAACTTCCATAATAATCATACCTCCTTCAAAAACCATACTTATTACAATGATTCTAAACTTCGTACACTGAAACGTACTGCTCGCAGACTAGGCCTAGCCTATAGAAAACATCGTACCCCTGGAATGCTGAGGCTCTTCCAAACTGCCCTTGCTGCTGCCAGAGAGCGTATGACAGAGCTGCGGCAAACAGACTGGGAAAAATTTGTCAACGGTCTTAATGCTCACACCCCACTTAGCCGGGCATGGAGGGACATAAATAGAATTAAGGGTAACAGAACTGGGCTGATCGCGCACCCTCATCCCTTGCATAGGGCGAATGAGTTAGTCAGTGCTTGGGCTGCTACATCTAGCTATGACAATCTTCCCAGTACCACACAGGCAAAATTAAATGACAAATATGATGCAAGGGAGAGACTTGTTTGCTTTATGCTCGGCAAGGCAGATGACTGCAACATTCCTTTCACTAATTATGAACTTGATGCAGCACTAACTAAGGGCAACTCCACGTCGCCTGGTGAGGATGGTATTACTTACAACATACTCAGATTGCTGTGTCGAGTACCAGGTAATCCATTACTTGAATTATATAACATGAGCTATGTAACTGGGGAGCTCCCTCAATCTTGGACCAACAGCCTCATCATTCCAATTCCTAAGCCCAATCAACAAAATGCATTTCGCCCAATATCTCTTACTAGCTGCTTGTGTAAAACATTTGAGAGAATGATTCTTAATCGTCTCATGTACAGAATCAAACAATTTTTGTCTCCCCGGTTACATGGTTTCATGCATGGAAGGAGCGTGCATCATTGCATAGCCACCTTTCTCACCCTGCACACTGACAGCTCATACACTACCTTCCTTGACCTTAAATCCGCTTTCGATGTAGCCAACCGACATGTAATCATTAGTGAACTTGCCAGAATGGATGTTGGAGGATGGCTTCTCCGCTGGATTAAAGGTTACCTGTCCAACAGAAAATCGTCTGTGTTGTTCCAGGGACATAGAAGTGTAACTAAAGACTTTGAATTAGGAACCCCACAGGGAGGTGTGCTCAGTCCCACACTGTTCAATATTCTAATTAATGCATTACTTAATGCTATGCCTAGTCAGCCCCATCATTATGTGATTAGTTTTGCTGATGACATAATGATTCACACCACCGGATTCTCCAACACCCAAAACATTCTTAATCATGTACTAGCCTCGTGTCAGGACCTGGGGTTGATAATCTCTACTGATAAAACAAAGATACTCAATAGGCGTCCTCCTCGACAGAGAGGCACAGTTCGTCAGATCCAATTGCATGATGGGTCTCTTCTAGAATATGTAAGCAGATACAGGTATCTAGGCTTTGAGGTTCCACTACTTGGACCTGTTGTAACAAGACTTTGTCGCCAATACAAAGAAAGACTAAGAGCACTTAGAGTTGTGGCAGGGCTTCACCCCAGGTATGGTGCTAATGTTAAAATTGTGAAAATGATGTATCTTGCTTATATTAGATCATTGGTTGATTATGCTGCGCCACTACTTGCTCTTGTGTCTGACTGGAAGCTTGGAGGGCTGGAAAAACTGCAGAACGAAGCAATGAGGATCATTTTAGGATGCCCTCGTACTGCCAAAATTTTAAATATGCAAAAAGAACTTGATATTCCAAGCATCAGAGATCGTGTTACTGAAAGAAATATCCTAATTGGGGTTAATATGCTCAGGCAAGCTCATTCAAACCCCTGCACAGAAGCCCTCCAAACTTTCCTCAGCACTGGTGAACACTCCTCTAGATGGATCGAAAAAACTGGAACCGACCTCCGCATGAATCAGATACATGATCTATGTCAAGTAAGGCAACAGCGGCACTTCTCCGCTCCATGGAATATTACCCTATTCCAAACTACCATTCCTCCATTTCCCCCCAAGCTACTTCTTAAATCACAACCAAAACTTCGCCTTGAAGCCAAACATGAGGCCTTAAGCTGTATTGATAACTTAGTCACACAGCACACACTCTCGCAAATTATTTACGCTGATGGTTCTGTTCACCAATCCACTGGTGCAGCTGGTAGTGCTGCTGTTGTCGTACAGAGTGATGGCTCTCTTAAAGAAATTGGAGCACGCATCAATAATTGGGCCTCTACCCTTCAGACAGAACTGTTTGCCATACTCCTTGCATTGAAATGCATCTATGTATCAAAGATTGACAGTTTAATTGTAACTGATTCTCTGTCATCCATAAATGCTCTCAACTCATTAAGCATAAATTGTGGCATGCTTGTGTCAGAAGCCAGACACAGGTATGGTAGGATTGTGGACAGTGGAGTCAGAGTGCACATGCTGTGGATTCCATCTCACATTGGTCTTCAGATGCATGATAGAACTGATAAATTGGCTAAGCTGTATGCTTTCAAAGAGGGAGTAGAATACAATCTTGGCTTGTCAGGTAGTAGTTTGAGAACAATAATATGAGAAGAACTTCAACTTAAGGCTCAGGGAGATTGACACCAGTGAGTCCATCTATCATCATTCTATCATGCAGGAGGAGCCACAGTGGTATATTACAGACCATTCTGGAGAAATACCCTGACTTTGCTAGCTGTAAATAAAGCATTACCACATGTGTGTACTCACCTATTTGTGGTTGCAGGGGTCGAGTCTTAGCTCCTGGCCCCGCCTCTTCACCGGTTGCTACTGGGCCCTCTCTCTTCCCGCTCCATGAGCTTTATCAAACCTCGTCTTAAAACTGTGTATGGTTCCTGCCTCCACTACGTCATTTTCTAGGCTATTCCACTGCCTTACAACTCTATGACTGAAGAAATACTTCCTAATATCTCTCTGACTCATTTGTGTCTTCAACTTCCAATTGTGGCCTCTTGTTTCTGTGTCCCCTCCCTGGAACATCCTGTCTTTGTCCACCTTGTCTATTCCACGCAGTATTTTATATGTCGTTATCATGTCTCCCCTGACCCTCCTGTCCTCCAGTGTCGTCAGGCCGATTTCCCTTAATCTTTCTTCATAGGACATTCCCCTTAGCTCTGGAACTAACCTTGTCGCAAACCTTTCTACTTT